>NC_140592.1:708448577-708493577 GCF_964204655.1 Triturus cristatus
TATATACATATATATACATACATACATATACATACATATATATATACATACATACATATATACATATATATACATACATACATATATACATATTACCTACTGGCGGTCGCCAGTAGGTAGTTATAGTTAGGACCCTGTTTCCATAGGAAATCCGCAACATTCTATTTGGAATAACTTTGGCGCCGGTCGACGAATCCTCGCGAAATTTTCAAAATAGGTGGGGCGCTACGCTCCGCTCCTACCCTGAAAGTCTCGGGGGGATTCGTCAAGCAGGGGCCGAGAAAAAAGGGGGGTCCCAAAACGCGTTTTCCCCATGCATTTTTCCATAGGACCTTTAGACACAGCTACAGCCCGAACGGCTGAACAGCATTACTTGAAATTTGGCAGAGAGGTAGCCATAAGGTCAAGGAAGTGCCTTTTGCAGGTCTGGTGTAAATCTGTTCAGCATTTCCTGAGAAAATAGCATTTAAAAGCATATATATATGTGGGCGGAGCCTAACCACACATCTCATCCTGAGATCTGATTGGCTGTCAGCACTTCATCCAAGAAGTGTTGGCAGCCATCTTGGGACCAATATACATGATAGCACCTCATTAAAAAGCATTGCAGTTAATAGAAGGTTTTAAGACTTTAGTTACATTATAAATCATTTGTTGATGGTACCATACTCATTTTAGGAATTGTGGTATGTTCTAAGGTGATTTCACCATGTGAAAAAGCCTTCTGCTGGGATATCATGATTGAGAGAAAAATATTTTCTCATGCTTTTACCACAGAGGTTTGGAAGGTGATCTATAGGCTAAACTGAGAGCTTATTTTCTGTAAATTCACATTATCTTTCTCAGTCATGTGAGAATGAAGTCTGACATTCTCAGTAAAACATGTACATCCAACAAGGGCAGAGACTGTCCGTTGATTCCTTTGTGTTCTACTGCAGCTTCCCAGAGTGTTCCAAAGAACTACTAGAGCGCTAACAGTCCTACTTATGATAAACGTATGGCACACCTGAAGCCATCTTGCTTGGATTAAAGTGGTAACTCTTAAAACATTTAATTTAAAAAGGAACAAAATGAGGGGGTTCATTTTTCCATAAAAAGTATGATTAGTGCTGCAGAAAGAAAAATTAGGGCACATTTTGAGTGACTTCTCAAATCCTCTTCTATTTCATTAAAAAATTCTGACATGCAGACTGAAACATGCACTTTCAATACCAGCAGCAGTTTCCCCTGGTGAGCAGTAGCTTTACTACAGTGATCTAATGAGCAAAAAGAGTGCTAACATTCTGAATTTATGGCAAATGTGTGACACATCTGAATGCCTTCTTGATGGAATCAAAGTAAAAAACTGAAAGTATTTCCTACTGAGGAGACTGCAGTAAATGAGGAAATTAGGAAACTTCATAACAAATAAGTCTCCCAAGATGGCCACCAGAGACAAAAGAGCCCAAATGTAGCCCAAATATCACCCAGATGTAGCCCAAGTATAGCCCAATGACAGAGTGTCCCAGAATGTTCTTAAAAACAACTAGAGCGCTTACTGTCTTCATTATGACAAAAGTATGGCACACCTGAAGCCATCTTGATTGGAATAAACTGGTAACACTTAAAACATTTAATTTAAAAAGGAACACAATGAGGAGGTTCATTTTGCCATAGAAATTATGATTAATGCTGAAGAAAGAAAATGAGGGCACATTTTGAGTGACTTCTCAAATCCTCTTCTATTTCATTAAAAAATTCTGACATGCAGACTGAAACATGCACTTTTAATACCAGGAGCAGACTTCCATGGTGCAGTAGTTTTACTACAGTGATCTAATGAGCAACTAGAGTGCTAACATTCAGAATTTATGGCAAATGTGTGACATATCTGAATACCTTCATGATGGAATCAAAGTAAAAAACTGAAAGTATTTCCTACTGAGGAGACTGCAGTACATGAGGAAATTAGGAAACTTCATAACAAATAAATCTCCCAAGATGGCCACCGGAGACAAAAGAGCCCAAATGTAGCCCAAAATCACCCAGATGTAGCCCAAATATAGCCCAATGACAGAAGTGTGCAAAACACTTATTATTTTGTGTTTTTGCAGTGTTATATAGTGCAGACTTGTCAGGTATTGGAGTGCTTTACATGAGCATTGGTTACATCACACAAGAACAAATTCATTTTGGTTGTAGACATGGGGAGACTAAGTGATTTGACCAGAATCACAGAATGTCGAGCTGAAGCAGAAACTGCAACCTGGTTCCCCAGTTGCAAAGTCTGCAGTTCTGGAAGTAACACCACATCCTCTCCCCTAAGTGCAACATTTAATCAAGTGGTCAACTGGATAAAAAAACATAAAGATAACAAATAATTTAAAAGTGCTTTGTCGCTATTTGAAAACTCAGAAAATATGTCCTTATTTTAGTCTTTTAGAGCACTAACCATAATTTTGATGCCAATAAGACCCTCTCATATATGTAATTTCTAAAGGAAATGCTCTAGGTATTACAGTTTTGATTACATCAAGATGATGTCAGGCGTTCCACACTTTTGTAATAAATATAGAATGTTAGCAATCTAGTTGTTCATTAGGATACTGTTGAGAGGCAGAGGCCAGGGGCACGGACTCTGAAAATTGAAGGCAGGTAGGAGGGTGCAAAGGCAACAATTTAACCACACTGAGCAGGCAGGAAGGGCCGTGGAAGCACAACAGACTATGGAGGGCAGTGGAAAGGGGGGCAGGGGCAACAAACCAACAATACAGGACTTGCAAGAGAGGCTGTTGGAGGGAAGATCTATTACGGGTCAAGGAAGCTAGGGGCGGTCCCCAGATCCCCGGGAGCCACCACAGAACTGAGCAGGAGAGTGAGTCAGGGACAAAAGGGGCACCTTAATTTGAGCCGGGGTGCCTAGGAACGCTTGCTCCAAAAATGAAGAAAACAGACATATGAGACATGGAATTGGAGGCAGAATACAATGGCAGTTTAATGAGAAGATGCAACTTCAAAGAAACCGCAGAATAGAGACATAAAGTACAAAATACAGAATCCAGATAATCATACAGCTGTCATAATATTCTCTGTATCTCAATTAATGTACTGACAGAGAGAGAGAGAAAACACATCTATAAATGCATCATGAGAAACAAGTTACACCAAGGAAAATGTTACCTAGGAACACTCACGTTTACTCTTAGAGCAAGCATTCCTGCAATTACAATACAAAATCTTTTAAATGCAAAAGTAAAGAGAACAATGGTTAAACATAACATGACATTTCATATAGGTAAAATAGAATAAGATACTTCAAGCAAAGCAGAGCAAGACATTTTAAGCAAAGGAAGACAAGAGCTCCCAGCTCTTGGGGAAAACCTGCACTGCCTGTTAACCTACATACAGACGGCGAGGTAGTCCGTCGATATCTGTGGGTGCTCCTTTTTATATCATTTTGTGGGCTCCTTTGCACGCTACATCTACCTACGTATGCTACCCAAAAGCTTCGTCTGCAGATTTTACCAGACATTTCGTCATTTACCCACTTAATGCTGACAATGGACTGGGTGAAAAGGTCAGTCTCTCAGGCCAATCGCTTATCGTAAGTTCCATAGAGCAAGCAGAAAATAATGGGTATTGTACGGGAATTCAATATATTCATGTATAAAATCTCCTCAGTTCTCCTAACTTGACGCTCTGCGGTTGCCACTTCCTTAAAAGCGGGAAACCTGCCCAGGAAGCAAGTACCAGTCCAGGATGCAGCCTACTGTATGTCGACAGCTTCAGGGGGATGTTGAACTTTGATACCGAGCACGGAGCACTCGGGTAGGGTGGGGGCTACTAGTTTGGATCAGAAGGCCTCGCAGACCTGCCTTCAGACTGCTATACACTAAAATTGCAGAGCTATGGTCAATTTAACAAAGAGGCCTACATATTGAACAGAAGGGCCTACACAGGGGTTTTATGCTGGCTGAGTGGTAAGGATGTCTCAGGATAATTATATAGCAACACAGGACCCGCTGGTCAATTTAATACGGCCTACAAATGCAGCTGGCAGGGCAAGGACAAGGGTCTCATACTTCAGGTGTGGACAGAACCGGCCAGGGGCCCCCTGTGATACAAAATCTACCCTCCTTCAAGGCTGTGGCAATGTAATAGACCATTGTGGGCAGAAGGAAGAGGCAATGGTAGTACAACCATACATGCCAACAGACCCGATTCAGCCAGGAAACGTCCAATGTTTTTAAGCTCAAATGGGCTTTATTTGATCTGTCTCCTGTCTACAATATCCTCTTTTTCAATGTAACTCAAAGGGGAAAATCAATACCCCAGTTTTTTTTCAAAATCTCCCTCTTACCAAGTTCAAAATGTTCGCAAGTATGGTACATTGGATCATGGAAGGAAATGGGATAGGGACATGGACTTGGATAACAGAGGACAGGAGGGACATGGAGAGGTGCACCAAACTGACCCTGCAGGGCAGGCATCAGGGTTTGCAGCAGCACAATACACCACACAGGGCATGCAGGACGGGAGTGCAGCACAACAATCCATAGAAAGCAAGAGGGAGGGGACAGGACCATGCACATGGACAACAGAGAACAGAGGGGCAAGAGGCAATGGTAGCTAGCTGACCATAATGGACAGACAAGAGAGAAAGCTGCAGCATAACAGACCATAAAGGGCAGGAGGGACGGATCAGGGGCATTACAATGGAACAGACAAGCCAGGAGGGAGGGAGTAGGGCTGGGGGCAAGGGGGCAGGGCAGGAGCAGCAAGATAGCCATGGAGGTCAGGCAGGATGGGCACTAGAAGCAAGACACACCATGAAGAGCAACAGTGAGACTGTGATGGCATACACACAGACCATGGAGGGAAGGTGGGAGGGGGTCAGGGGCAGCTAACTGACCACACAGGGAAGGTGGGAGGGGCCATGGCAGCACAGAAGACCATGCATGGCAAGTGGGAGGGTTAGTGGCAGCACAATGGCTATGATGGGCAAGAAGGAGGGTGGAGGGGCATGCACAAAGGACGATGGAGGATAGAAGGGAGGGTCAGGACCTGTGCACAGACAAGAAAGTTCAGGGGAAGGGACCTCACAACAGACCACACGGGGCAGGCAGGAGGAGCAGTTGCAGCACAACAGACCAGGGAGGGCAGAAGGGTGTGGCAGTACAATGGACCATGTAGGACAGGAGGAAGAGGATAGGGGCATGGCATGTGGACAGGCAGGGTGGAGGTGGCAGGGACAGGTTACAGTCATCTGACAATGCTAGGCAGGTGGGAGGGGAGTGGCAGCTCAACAGAACACTCAGAGTAGATAGGAGTGGCAGGTCCATGGGACATGGTGGGCAAAAAGGATGGAGCAGGGGCATGCACAAAGACATGGGAGGGCAGGGGGAAGGAGAATAGGGGCAGCAAGCTAAGCACAGAGTTTAAGCAGGAGGTCAATGATGGGGCATAGAATTGGGCAATGGAGGGCAGGAGGAGTGGACTGGTACATCATACTAAATTGAGGGCAGTGGCAGCACATCAGACCATGCATGGCAGGAGGGAGGAGGCTAGTCCATGGATTCACACAACAGAGGATAGGGAGGAAGGGGATGGGGCAGCAAGCTAACTGTTCAGAGAAGGCGGGTATTAGGAACTTTATTGTTTTTAAAACATTGTGTCTGTGCGAACTACTTAAAATATGAACAAGTATGCAGCATAATCTCACTTTTATTCAGGAAGAAGAGGACGTTTGTGACTGTGACTCCGGGCTCACTTGGCAGAAACACCCCCTGACCCTCCACCCCCTATCGCAAAATGTAATGCCCGTGAAAAGGGTAGGTGAACACAGTGTTATATAGAACATAGTCCTGAGAGCACGATTGAAAATGAAAACTAGATATAGTGTATGGTATAAACTATGCACCAAAAAGTGTGATATAAGATGAACCGGGCGTGAAATATAATATGCAATACATTGTGCGCAATGACAGATTCATTGGAGAGCGCGAGATAGCACAGGCACTAGCGTGTGCTATGCGATATGCGCCTTGGAGTGTAATATGCACAGGGCAGTGTTGTGTAACCTAACTAGTCTCTAAAGTTGTAATATAAAATATGTGCTGGGGAGTGTAACGTTGCATATGCACTGTGACAAAGATATGGATCCCAGATTGTAATATGTATGGCATAGCACTGTGCGTTATAACATAGGCATCGAGAAAGGCACGTTAGATGGGGCAATATAACCCGTGCAAAGACAAGTGTGGCATGACATATTCACGGGGTGGTGTTACAGTGCACATGGGCTAGAGAGTGTCATAGCATATGCACTAGCTAGTGGAATACAACACAGAGGTGTGTGGCACTCGGCAGGCAATGGTGGGTGTAACACAGCATTGGGCTCTGTCAGGAGCACGCTGTGACTCTCAAGTGATGTTCGTCCCCTTTCCAGAGAGTAAAATAAAAAGTATTACACATCCGGCAGTGGATGTGTGTTTTATTAACCGTGAGGGGGGTTTCTTGCATAGTTTTGGTCGAATTTTTGTCGAATCCCCTTTGAATGGCTTGGTGTGCATGTGTATTAAATGTGCCCGTCAATAGCTACCCATGTTTGTATAAATAAACGACAAGGGTGTCTACCAGGATTAGGCACGGTAGGGCATCAGACATGTCAGAGCTTCACTAGTGGTGTAAATACATTCCACGTGGATTCATTGCATGCATAGTCGCCTTTTAATGAATATCACGCAAATCGTCATGGTGATAGGTACGTACGGTTTGTCCAGCATGTCCTAGGTGTGTCTATAAATATATATTTTTTAAAAATAATAAAAAACAGTGGCCGGCCCTGGGGATTGGGGTCAAAAAAATATAATTAGGAGACTGGCCCTGGGGGATGGGGTCATCAGGGCCAATAAATCAGAATAAGAAGGGGAACCAAACAGCCCCCCTTCTTAAAAAACTAAAATAAATAAAAGACTGGCATCGTGCCGGAGGCCATGCCCCCTCCGTGCAGCACTCTGCAAACGCGCCCCCAACAGGCATCTCCAGTATGCGCCAGGGAGCTGCGCTGCAGCCAGGTGTTCTGAGGCCAAGCCCCTTTTTACACCTCTCTGCAACGCAGCTCTGTGGCGCTTACTGGAGGTACCTAGTGGTCTAGTTTGACCCTAGGGACCCTTAGGATTCAAGGGGACTTAATCTCTCAACTTAGAACAGCCACAGGGCGCGTTTACACAGTGGTGAAGGGAGGGGATGGGGCCTGAGGTGACGTGTGCAAACACGCACTATGGCACGTTTTAAATTGGGGATATAATTTCCCTTCAATACTGAGGGTCCCTGGGGGCTAACTAGCCCACCAAGTGCTTCCAGTAAGCGCCACTGAGCTGCATTGCAGAGAGGTGGTCCAGGCCGTGCCACTTTTTACACCTCTCTGCAACGCAGCTCTGTGGCACTTACTGGAGGTACCTAGTGGGCTAGTTGGACCCTAGGGACCCTCAGGATTCAAATGAACTTAATCTCCCAACTAAAAATGGACACAGGGCGTGTTTACACAGTGGTGAATGGAGGGGACGGGGCCTGAGTTAACGTGTGCAAAAACGCCCTGTGGCCTGTTTTAAGAGGTAGTTTTAATCCCCATGCCCTATTATATACTAGGGGCTTACAGAGGAGGTCATGCTAATCACAGGGGGACCCCAACGCATAATGTTCCCTAGTGTATGTAGGTGTTTTCACTGTATTCTAAGTGTCTTTTAACATAGCACTGGCTCTAGGACTGGTTAGTCAGACTCAGTTACCACCAGTATCCGTCTGAAAAAGTTGAGGGTACAGGATGATTTTGCAACAAGGCCTCTTTCTGCTCTTCTGTTTGTTCTTTCTGCACGTTATCCTTCTTCCTGCACTTATCTTCGTATTTGAGGACTTCTGTTGCTTCTTTCTGCACTTCTTTTGTTTCTTTCTGTGCATTTTTTCTTCTTTCTTCACATGTCCTATCTCTGTAGGCATAGTTAGAAATTAGCATTTAAAAAACCTTTGAAATTCACAGAAAAAACCATAGGTTTCAGGCACGTTATAGTTAGGAATTAGCATTTAAAAAACCTCAGAAATTCACTGAAAAAACCATAGGTTTCAGGGGTGTTATAGTTAGCTGGACTTTTCACTTGTACAAAACCATTGAAATTCCCCCGTTATAGTTAGTTCAGCTAACTATAACTCGCGCGCCCGCAATGCACTGCTGATGACGTCACATATTACATCACTCATGACATGGTCAGTGACATCACTCATGACATCACTGATGACATCTCAAATGACATCACTGATGACATCACTGATGACATCATCCTTGTGATAGAGTGGCAGACCTCCTCTCACCCTAATATAACCTTTGATACACACATTCAAAAATAGAGACTAAAATTTTCAAAACAATGGACATACCAATACCAGTTACAACAACCTCTTCAGTAATTCTAAGATCCACATACACATCCACTCATTCACCAACAGTCCTATACAGTCACTCATACATGTACTCACTCATCATATGTACTCATACACCTATACATCCTGTTACACAATGCCACTCATCCATAGAGTTACTCACACACATAGTCACTCATGCTAATAAAGAATCAAACATACATTTACTTGCATATACAGTTATACACACACCACCATACTTACTTCTACGGAAACTTACACATACTTAGTCTTTTAAACAATCACTTATAGAAACACATACTTATTCATACAGGAACTCTTTCAATCTCTCACTCTCACATATACTCACATATATACACCAATAGTCACATATACTAGTTTAAAACATATGTAGTTACTCATAAAGACACTATTGAGACAGTCATTCACTCACTAACACACCCATACACACACTCATCCACCCATACAGTCCTGCACACATGCTGTGTTCAACCCATACAAACAGTGAGTCACTCATTCATGCACCTATGCACTACGTAATACCCCCCACCGAACCATGCAGACACTCAGACTGATACTCAAAAAACCAACTAATAACCTATATAGACACCCATGTAGCTACTCACCAACCCATGCAGCCACTTATACACAAAGTGAGAGACTGATACAGATATTTACATATTTAAACATTACTCACTAAGCCATGTATTCACAATGATACACTTAATCAGTCAGTTACACAATCAATTTTTCAAAAACAAATCATCCATTTAGACACCTATATACCCATTTATTCTTCCATCGACCTTGAGATATACATATATAAAACATATTTAATTTTCAGAAAAACACACATTCACTGGATGATGTAATCAGTGATGTCATCAGTGATGTCATTTGAGATGTCATCAGTGATGTCATGAGTGATGTCACTGACCATGTCATGAGTGATGTAATATGTGACGTCATCAGCAGTGCATTGCGGGCGCGCGAGTTATAGTTAGCTGAACTAACTATAACGGGGGAATTTCAATGGTTTTGTACAAGTGAAAAGTCCAGCTAACTATAACACCCCTGAAACCTATGGTTTTTTCAGTGAATTTCTGAGGTTTTTTAAATGCTAATTCCTAACTATAACGTGCCTGAAACCTATGGTTTTTTCTGTGAATATATACATACATACATACATATACATACATACATATATATACATACATACATACATATATATATATACATACATACATATATATATATATATACATATATATACATACATACATATATATATATACATACATATATATACATACATACATATATATACATACATACATACATATATATACATACATATACATACATACATATATACATACATATATACATACATATATACATACATACATATATATACATACATACATATATATACATACATACATATATCACAAATCTTCCTGTACCTCCTGGCGGCAACATTCTATTTTGAATAACTTTGGCGCCGGTCGACGAATCCTTGCGAATTTCTCAAAATAGGTGGGGCGCTACGCTCCGCTCCTACCCTGAAAGTCTCGGGAGGATTCGTCAAGCGGGGGCTGAGATAAAAGGGGGGTCCCAAAACGCGTTTTTCCCATGCATTTTTCCATAGGACCTTTAGACAGGGCTACAGCCCGAACGGCTGAACAGAATTACTTGAAATTTGGCAGAGAGGTAGTCCTCAGGTCAAGGAAGTGACTTTTGTAGGTTCTGTGTAAATCTGTTCAGTAGATTCTGAGAAAATAGCCTTTAAATCAATATATATATCTGAGCCAGCTTACGGTACGCTTACCGTAAGCTTACCGTACGCGTACGGTGGCGAGCGCGATTCTGATTGGCTCTTAGATCTTAGTAAACATTCGAATCGGCCGAAACCAGGAAGCGGCGGCCGCCATTTTCTCTCTCGCACTGAGAGTTAGGTTGTTAAATAAAACCAATACACATGTAAAGGAGCTGTTTTGACAGCTCCCACACACATAGCCATGTTGAGGGAGTACCCAAAGACCCCCCAAGGACAAAAATGAAATTTTTATTTTTTCGCTAATTTCGCCGATTACGCTTACCGTACGCGTACGGTAAAAAATGAAAAAAAAAAAAACACTATCCACACCCTCCCCACCCCCTATGCTTTTGGTGGCCGCAGGACCCCAAATGTGCAGGGCTTATTAATGGTGTGAAAAACCACAACATTCTTAACAAAAATAATAAAATAAAAAATTATCCACACTCTCTCCACCCCGTGTGCAAATGGTGCCCGAAGGGCACCATTTGTGCATGGCTTATAAGCACAGTAAGCACCGCGTGCTTACTGTGCGCGCACCGTGCGCGAAGCGCACCGTGCGCGCACGGAACGAACTGCGTTAAGTGGGCGCGCACGCCACGAATGGCGTAAAGTAACTTAGCATTTAAAAAACCGTACAAATTCACTGAAAAAACCATAGGTTTCACACACGTTATAGTTAGGAATTAGCATTTAAAAAACCTTGCAAATTCACTGAAAAAACCATAGGTTTCACACATGTTATAGTTAGCGGAAAATTTAATGATAAAAAACCAGTGAAATTCCCCCGTTATAGTTAGTGCAGGCAACTATAACTCACGCGACCGCAATCTTCTGCTGATGACATATGTGTCTTTATGAAAAAAAAATATTTGTAATATATGTATAGCTAAAAATGTATGGAAGAAGACATGGGCAAATAAGTGTCTAAATACAGTATTAGCATCAGCAGAGGATTGCGGTCGCGTGAGTTATAGTTGCCTGCACTAACTATAACGGGGGAATTTCACTGGTTTTTTATCATTAAATTTTCCGCTAACTATAACATGTGTGAAACCTATGGTTTTTTCAGTGAATATATATATACATATATACATATATATACATACATATATATATACATACATACATATATACATATATATACATACATACATATACATACATACATATATATATATATACATACATATACATACATATATATACATACATACATACATACATATATATATATATACATACATATATATACATACATATATATATATACATACATATATATACATACATACATACATATATATACATACATATATATACATACATACATATATACATACATATATACATACATACATATATATACATACATACATATATATACATACATACATATATCACAAATCTTCCTGTACCTCCTGGCGGCGAACAAGAAAAACAACGTCCCACGCGAAAGCTCGTCAATCACAGGTGATTTATTTGCTCATTACATTCGCTTGTCGTTCCTCACGACGCGTTTCGGGCATCTAGTGCCCTTGATCACATATATATATATATATATCACTGCTCAGAAAGTTGCCCTTCGATGGAAAGCACTCGGACAACCGTCGTGAGTATCAAACTTTATAGGTGCAGGAGGAACAAGGAACACAGATTGCTTAGGCTGTTCAGTAGCGTCTTTAACCGCCTGACGCGTTTCAAAGTCTAAAACCTTCTTCCTCAGAGGCGTGGACATAACTGAAAGTGTGTGCGTGTACTGGACTGTTCCTTAATTTAATGCCGCCCATGTAGAACGAAGCAAGGATTGCTGGGCTTCGTAGTCCAATACCGATTGTTCCTCGCAATCATAGCACACAAGATTACCGCAGCCGCGGAATTTAAAGCCCTCAAATGGGCCTCCGTGTTCGTGTTCCAGTACATAGTTCACATAATTACCCCAGTGGGATGATGGAGATCAGAAGACACTGCCACATGTTCATATTTGTATTTAATTTCGTCTTGGGAACGGTGAGGTCCGTGTCGCAAGACTAGATATGAACATGTGGCAGTGTCTTCTGATCTCCATCATCCCACTGGGGGAATTATGTGAACTATGATCGGGGGCAGGCGCAGCAACCACTGGGTGAAACACGAAGGAACTACATGGACCAAGATGCAAGTAAGCACACGCCCACTGGGGCGGGACTGTGTATAATTATCAGGTGTTCCTTCGCATGACTGCCCCTGCTTCTGTTCTTCCATGCCCGTGAACAGGACACACGCTGTCTGAAACGCGTAGGGCGGACTTGGTATTTTATTTGCTGTGGTGATGAAGCCTGCAACTTGAGGTGTCTGCGATTAAAGGAATCAATACTCACCTGTGTGTGGCGTTTTCTTGCTGGGCAAGTTTGGATGGAGACATATACATATATATATACGCATATACATATATATATGCAAGTACCTGGCGCATTCTTCCACTTCCTGGCAGGCGAGGAGGAAAGCAAACGGACACCAATCGTGCTTCACAGAGATTTATTCAGAAATCAGCAGCGGCATGACACGTTTCGGCCAGCAGGTGGCCTTGATCACATAAGTTAACAGCCAAACTGGATATCCTTATATACACAGCACTAAGTGGTCATGTGATAATCAACAATGAACGACATAAAAGAAATATGGATGTTGATGGCCACTCTATATCAAAAGATTTCTCTTATTTAGACTAGAATGTATCTTTTTACTTGTCATGATATAATATTCGCGAAGGCATGCAAAATACATGAACATACAACTTTGTAAAGGGCAATAGTATGGGTGTGCAAAATACGCAATAAGTGTGTAAAATACAGATAATTGCACGAGATGTATACACAAGGTAGCCAAGTAAAGTACAAAATACATTTGATAAAAACCTTGACATGGTTGCCCGAAGGGCAATTGACGATGCTAAAATATCCTTGTGCAAGATGTAGAATAATAATACCAAAGCTAATTTGCAAGGCAACAATGTTAACCTGATTCATAAACGTTCATGAATTAAAATATGAAGCATACTTCTGATATTTTACTAAAAAGAATAAAAGAGCTGACAGCAAATATGTCGATCATATGGATATTAGTCTTCCAGAAAAAAGAAAAATATATATGGACGAAGTGCAAAAATGTGAAAAAAATATAAAAGGATAGGAAAGCAAGGGGATGCGAAAGAAAAGTAGATTTGAAGGTGAAAACATATTCAAATACATTGAAATGCATATTGTGTAAATCCAAATCCAAAGGCTGATTCAATAAGCATATACAAAGAAATAGATGTATTGTTTGTATGTCTTCAATGGCGATGGTCTCAAATGTTTGACGGCTTGAAGATACTGAAAAAGCCACATTGTGTGGAACATCAATTGGAAATGCCGAAGACATCAACACCATAAAAGATGTATATGACAATCAGGAAGCTGGAAGAATGGAAAAAGAAAAAAAACAACAACAGAGAAAGAGAGAAAAAGAAAAAAGAAAGGATAAATAAAGGACAAAGAAAAAAGTACGTAAGCAAACTTGTTCATCAGATCATGAGTCAATACATATATATATATACACATACATTACCTACTGGCGGTCGCCAGTAGGTAGTTATAGTTAGGACCCCTTTTCCATAGGAAAACCTCAACATTCTATTTTGAATAACTTTGGCGCCGGTCGATGAATCCTCGCGAATTTCTCAAAATAGGTGGGGCGCTACGCTCCGCTCCTACCCTGAAAGTCTCGGGGGGATTCGTCAAGCGGGGGCTGAGATAAAAGGGGGGTCCCAAAACGCGTTTTTCCCATGCATTTTTCCATAGGACCTTTAGAACGAGCTACAGCCCGAACGGCTGAACAGAATTACTAGAAATTTGGCAGAGAGGTAGTCCCTAGGTCAAGGAAGTGCCTTTTGTAGGTTTGGTGTAAATCTGTTCAGTAGATTCTGAGAAAATAGCCTTTAAATCAATATATATATCTGAGCCCGCTTACGGTACGCTTACCGTACGCTTACCGTAAGCGTACGGTGGCGTGCGCGAGCGCGATTCTGATTGGCTCTTAGATCTTAGTAAACATTCGAATCAGCCGAAACCAGGAAGCGGCGTCCGCCATTTTGTCTCTCGCACTGAGTGTTGTTTATCAAACAAGATGGCCAAAAACATGTTACGGGGCTGTTTTGACAACTCCCTCACACATAGTCATGTGGAGGGAGTCCCCAAACATCCCCCAAGAGCAAAAACGGTTTTAATTTTTTTTCGGCAAATTCGCCGAGTACGCTTACCGTACGCTTACCGTAAGCGTACGGTAAAAAAAAAAAAAAAAAACACTATCCACACTTACCCCACCCCCTGTGCTTTTGGTGGCCGTAGGCCACCAAATGTACAGGGCTTATTAATAGGTAAAAAAAAAAAAATTTTGGCAACATGAAATTATAAAATCGAAATAAAAAAAACACTATCCACATTGACCCCACCCCCTGTGCTTTTGGTGGCCGAAGGCCACCAAATGTACAGGGCTTATTAAAGTTGATAAAAACCGTGCACGGAACGAACTGCGTTAAGTGGGCGCGCACGCCTCGAATGGCGTAAAGTAACTTAGCATTTAAAAAACCGTACAAATTCACTGAAAAAACCATAGGTTTCACACACGTTATAGTTAGGAATTAGCATTTAAAAAACCTTGCAAATTCACTGAAAAAACCATAGGTTTCACACATGTTATAGTTAGCGGAAATTTTACTGATAAAAAACCAGTGAAATTGCCCCGTTATAGTTAGTGCTGGCAACTATAACTCACGCGACCGCAATCTTCTGCTGATGACATATGTGTCTTTATGAAAAAAAATATTTGTAATATATGTATAGCTAAAAATGTATGGAAGAAGACATGGGCAAATAAGTGTCTAAATACAGTATTAGCATCAGCAGAGGATTGCGGTCGCGTGAGTTATAGTTGCCAGCACTAACTATAACGGGGCAATTTCACTGGTTTTTTATCAGTAAAATTTCCGCTAACTATAACGTGTGAAACCTATGGTTTTTTCAGTGAATATATATATATATACATACATATATATACACATATATATACACATACATATATATATACACATATATATACATATATACATACATACATATACATACATATATATATATATACACATACATATATATATACACATACATATATATACACATACATATATATATATATACACATACATATATATATACACATACATATATATACATATACATATATATACATATACATATATATATACACATACAGTTATGAAATATTTTGCAAGAAAGTTCTGTCTGCACCCACTGTGGTTAACGAATTGAACTGCAATACCCACAAGGCATTGGGGTGCATGTCCATCAGGGCGGGCCCGAGAGATGTTTCAAATGCAGCATAGACAGTCGGGACTTTACCTGCATGCCAATGATTAAGGGCAGCACGCCCGAAACGCGTATGGCGCTTTTCCAGCAGTAACAAGCAAGGTATCACTTCTGCCTACATCAATAAAAGGACTTAACTTCCACGTGTGTGGCGTCTTCAAAGCAAGGTAAACTTGGTATATGGAGATTAATTGCGGCGAAGCCTCATCGTGAGGATGCCCCACCGCAAGTGCGGTCCTTCGGCGCCTGTCATGCTGGGTGCCAGTGGGACGTGGAAGTCCGCTGTTGCGGGATTGACATTTGCAGTGTACCTACCTGTTTGTACAGCAGAATAACCACTTGGATATGAAATATTTTGCAAGAAAGTTCTGTCTGCACCCACTGTGGTTAACAAATTGAACTGCAATACACACAAGGCATTGGGGCGCATGTCCATCAGGGCGGGCCCGAGAGATGTTTCAAATGCAGCAAAGACAGTCGGGACTTTACCTGCATGCCAATGATTAAGGGCAGCACGCCCGAAACACGTATGGCGCTTTTCCAGCTGTAACAAGCAAGGTATCACTTCTGCCTACATCAATAAAAGGACTTAACTTCCACGTGTGTGGCGTCTTCAAAGCAAGGTAAACTTGGTATATGGACACATACATATATATATACACATACACGTATCTTTACACATACATGCATATATACATACATGCATATATACATACATGTATATATACATGCATGTATATACATACATATATACATACATATACACATACATATATACACACATATATATACACATACATATATACACACATATATATACACATACATATATACACACATATATATATACACATACATACACACATACATACACATACATATATATACACATACATATATATACACATACATATATATACACATACATATATATACACATATATATATACACATACATATATATACACATATATATATACACATACATATATATACACATATATATATACACATACATATATATACACATACATATATATACATATATATACACATACATATATATACATATATACACATACATATATATACATATATACACATACATATATATACATATATATACACATACATATATATACATATATATACACATACATATATATACATATATATACACATACATATATATACATATATATACACATACATATATATACATATATATACACATACATATATATACACATATATACACATACATATATATACATATATATACACATACATATATATACATATATACACATACATATATATACATATATACACATACATATATATACACATATACACATACATATATATACACATACATATATATACATATATATACACATACATATATACATATATATACACATACATATATATACATATATATACACACACATATATATACACATACATAAACATACATATATATACATATATATACACATACATATATATACACATACATAAACATACATATATATACACATACATATATATACATATATATATATACACATATATACATATATATATATACACATATATATATACATATATTATCTACTGGCGGTCGCCAGTAGATAGTTATAGTTAGGACCGTGTTTCCATAAGAAATCCGCAACATTCTATTTGGAATAACTTTGGCGCCGGTTGACGAATCCTCGCGAAATTTTCAAAATAGGTGGGGCGCTCCGCTCCGCTCCTACCCTGAAAGTCTCGGGGGGATTCGTCAAGCGGGGGCTGAGAAAAAAGGGGGGTCCCAAAACGCGTTTTCCCCATGCATTTTCCCATAGGACCTTTAGTCCGAGCTACAGCCCGAACGGCTGAAGAGAATTACTTGAAATTTGGCAGAGAGGTAGTCCTCAGGTCAGAGATGTGCCTTTTGCAGGTCTGGTGTAAATCTGTTCAGTAGGTCCTGAGAAAATAGCATTTAAATCAATATATATATCTGTAAGCGCGCTCCGTGCGCTTACGGTAAGCTTACCGTACGCGTACGGTGCCGTGCCCGAGCTCAATTCTGATTGGTGGTTACATGACTGTAAACATTCGAATCGGTCGAAATCAGAAAGTGTCGGCCGCCATTTTCTGTCTCTCGCACTGAAAAACAAAGGTGGATAACGTGAAAAAGGGGCAACGGAGAGAGTTGCAGACCCCCTAGCGTTTGTCAGGGGGTCCACGAAGGACCAAAAAGTACGAAAAATACATGTAATAATTTTTTTTTAAAATCGCAGAGTGCGCGTACGGTAAGCTTACCGTACGCGCACGGCAAAAAAATTTTTTTTAAAAAAAACGAAATAACAATCACATTTATTAAATAAATTGAAGGACCCTCAAGGGAAAAAAAAATTGTTACTGTGTAAAAAAAGGCGAGGCGCGCACGGATTGAACTGCGCAACGTAGGCGCTCGGTGCGCGAAGCGCACCGAGTGCCCACAGCGCGCGCACGGGGCGCGAAGTGCACCGTGCGCGCAGGGTGTGCGCACGGTGAAAAACCAGAAAAATAAATAAAAAATAAATACATAACTTAGCATTTAAAAAACCGTACAAATTCACTGAAAAAACCATAGGTTTCACACACGTTATAGTTAGGAATTAGCATTTAAAAAACCTTGCAAATTCACTTAAAAAACCATAGGTTTCACACATGTTATAGTTAGCTGTACATTTCACTCGTAAAAAACCAATGAAATTCCACGTTATAGTTAGATCAGGTAACTATAACTTGCGAGACCGCAATCCACAATGTGTCATTTCAGATGTCATCATTGATGTGACGAGTGATGTCACTGACCATGTCATGAGTGATGTAATATGTGACGTCATCAGCAGTTTATTGTGGGCGCGCAAGTTATAGTTACCTGATCTAACTATAACGTGGAATTTCATTGGTTTTTTACGAGTGAAATGTACAGCTAACTATAACATGTGTGAAACCTATGGTTTTTTAAGTGAATTTATACATATATATATATACACATACATATATATACATATATATATACACATACATATATATACACATACATATATATACACATATATATACACATACATATATATACATACACATATATATATATACATATATATACATATATATATACACATACATATATATACATATTACCTACTGGCGGTCGCCAGTAGGTAGTTATAGTTAGGACCCTGTTTCCATAGGAAAACCGCAACATTCTATTTTGAATAACTTTGGCGCCGGTCGACGAATCCTCGCCAAATTTTCAAAATAGGTGGGGCGCTGCGCTCCACTCCTACCCTGAAAGTCTCGGGGGGATTCGTCAAGCGGGGGCTGAGATAAAAGGGGGGTCCCAAAACGCGTTTTTCCCATGCATTTTTCCATAGGACCTTTAGACACAACTACAGCCCGAACGGCTGAACAGAGTTAAATGAAATTTGGCAGCGAGGTAGTCCTCAGGTCAAGGAAGTGCCTTTTGTAGGTTTGGTGTAAATCTGTTCAGTAGATTCTGAGAAAATAGCCTTTAAATCAATATATATATCTGAGCCAGCTTACGGTGCGCTTACCGTACGCGTACGGTGACGTGCGCGAGCACGATTCTGATTGGCTGATAGATCTTAGTAAACATTCGAATCGGTCGAAACCAGGAAGCGGCGGCCGCCATTTCGTGTGTTTCAGTCAGAAAAAAAAAGGGAGATAACTTGAAAAGGGGGCAAGGAAGACAGTTACAGACCCCCTAACATTTGAAAGGGGGTTAAAGAAGGACAGAAAAGTACAAAAAAAACATTTATTAATTTTAAAAAAAATCGCGGGGTACGCGTACGGTAAGCTTACCGTACGCGTACGGTAGAAAAAAAAATAAAAAATGAAATGAAATGCAGATATAAGTGTTTAGATATTAGGGGGCTCTAAAAAGAGCTGTTGTGTTTATTAAGTGATTTTTTAGTGGTACCTACAAGTAAGTACCGATGCAGAGTCTAAGGTTCAAGAGGAAGACTCTGTTCCCTTCATCATTGAAGTGTACACCATCTCCTCTATAAATGTCTTGCATGTCGTAACGCAAGTTGTTGTGGTAAATGGAACCCATACCATAGTCACGGAGGAAAGCAGAAACAGATTTGTTGACGTGCTTCCTTGCTTTGTCAATCTGCGGACAAAAATGATTGGACCAGTTCCATTTTTGCCTTTGGCATATGTTAGAATACACAAAGGCAGTTTTAGGGAAAAGTGAAAACAGTTGTGCAAAGGTCTCCTTCATAAGCATTTCCAGACCTACCCCAGTCAAAGTGCCTAGGTCATTGCCACCACAGTGCACTATTATGAGGTCAGGGTGTTGGATTTGCATGAAGGATTTCACCAATGGCATCAATTGGTGCCACTTTAACCCTCTCTGACCAATCCATTTAATGTCTACATTTGGCAAAGCAAGGTCTCTCACCATACCTGTTTTCTCTGCATACTTTTCACTCCAGAAGACATAGCTGTGTCCTACAATCCACACTGTGAACATCTTCTAAGGAGATCTGGATGCACTCAGAAGGTGTCTTTCAGTAGAATGGGAAAAAGAAATGAAAGACAGTTTGGAAATGGAGGCATACATATTTTTTTTTTAAAAAAAGAACTGATTGGCTGTTTCATACCATTCTACAATAAAAACTAGGCTGTATGTGTAAATTTATAGAAGCATGTTTTGTATTGGTACAGAAAAATGTGTTACCAAAGAACAGTACTATGGATTTGCTGTTAGGTTTGAAAAGTCGAGCACTCCTGCTCTTTGGAAATGAAACATTGTTTGGTGAACTTCTGACCTAACTCTACACAGCAGTGTTTTAAGAGCTGTTGCTATGGTAGCAGGCAGAAGTCAAGTTGGGGGAAGGGTACTAGGCTGAAGTCAAGTTGGGGGAAGGGTACTTTTGGAAAAGGGTTGGTTTCAACCAATAGAAATGTGTGATTACATTTGAAAAAAGGGGGAAGCACTGAGATTTGAAACTTACATGTATATGTGTGGAAAAAGAGAGGGAAACTTTGCCATTATCTGGTTCTGCTGAGAGGAGAGAGGTGTACAGAACAGAGATCCTGGCTCTGATAATCTGCTGTTTGAGTGCCACATTTCTTTCTCAACTAACTAATTTTAAAGGTGAGTTAAGAGTTTGAGAGGGGATGTATATGGTAAATTAAGAAATGAATAATAGAATTGGAATTCCTTTTGTTGAAGTTGTGTTTATTATTTTGTGTTTTGGGAGAAATTTAAATGTGAGGAACATGTAAAATAATATGGACTATGTTTTTACGATAAATTAAGGTGTACTGGTATAAATAAGGAATACTTTTAGGGTTTGAGGTTCCAGTCAGTAATGCAAATACATTCAGCATCACTAAGGCTGGTTGCCCTTGCTGGAGTGTAGTCAGTCACCCAGGCTACACATGTTGTTGGTCTCAGAAAGCTGTTTGGTATTGCTCTGGTGATTTTACATTTGCATTAGATGGAAAGGGGGAGGTATTTTTTTCTGCAGAAGCAGACTCTTAGCACACAGCCAGCTGCTTATCCTGTGGAATCATGCACAGTATTCACAACCGAGTGGGGTTTGAGGTTGCAGTCAGTAATGCAAATACATTCAGCATCACTAAGGCTGGTTGCCCTTGCTGGAGTGTACTCAGTCACCCAGGTTACACATGTTGCTGGTCTGAAAATGTTGTTTGGACACGTGCTTTTTTAAGAATCTGAAAAGTGGATTTAAAATGTGTCAGACTGTAAAAGTATTTATCACTTGCCAAACAAAAGAGTAGTAAGTGTGGTTTCAAATTGGCAAAGAAATTACGTTTTCAGACTAATATGAAAACATGACTCTGTGTGCAAAGAGGAATTACAGGCAGAGATTTATTGCGTATTGCTCTGGTGATTTTACATTTGCATTAGATGTAAAGGGGGAGCATTTTTTTTATGCAGAAGCAGACTCTTAGCACACACCCAGCTGCTTATCCTGTGGAATCATGCACAGTATTCACAACCGAGTGGGGTTTGAGGTTGCACTTAGTAATGCAAATACATTCAGCATCACTAAGGCTGGTTGCCCTTGCTGGAGTGTAGTCAGTCACCCAGGTTACACATGTTGCTGGTCTGAAAAAGCAGTTTGGACATGTGCTTTTTTAAGAATCTGAAAAGTGGATTTAAAATGTGTCAGACTGTAAAAGTATTTATCACTTGCCAAAAAAAAGAGTAGTAAGTGTGGTTTCAAATTGGCAAAGAAATTACGTTTTCAGACTAATATGAAAACATGACTCTGTGTGCAAATAGGAATTACAGGCAGAGATTTATTGCGTATTGCTCTGGTGATTTTACATTTGCATTAGATGTAAAGGGGGAGCATTTTTTTTATGCAGAAGCAGACTCTTAGCACACACCCAGCTGCTTATCCTGTGGAATCATGCACAGTATTCACAACCGAGTGGGGTTTGAGGTTGCACTTAGTAATACAAATACATTCAGCATCACTAAGGCTGGTTGCCCTTGCTGGAGTGTAGTCAGTCACCCAGGTTACACATGTTGCTGGTCTGAAAAAGCAGTTTGGACATGTGCTTTTTTAAGAATCTGAAAAGTGGATTTAAAATGTGTCAGACTGTAAAAGTATTTATCACTTGCCAAAAAAAAGAGTAGTAAGTGTGGTTTCAAATTGGCAAAGAAATTACGTTTTCAGACTAATATGAAAACATGACTCTGTGTGCAAAGAGGAATTACAGGCAGAGATTTATTGCGTTATGCTCTGGTGATTTAACATTTGCATTAGATGTAAAGGGGGAGCTATTTTTTTTATGCAGAAGCAGACTTTTAGCACACACCCAGCTGCTTATCCTGTGGAATCATGCACAGTATTCACAACCGAGTGGGGTTTGAGGTTGCACTTAGTAATGCAAATACAAACATGTAAAATAATATGGACTATGTTTTCACCATAAATTAAGGTGTAGTGGTATAAATGAGGAATACTTTTAGGGTTTGAGGTTGCAGTCAGTAATGCGAATACATTGAGCATCAGTAAGGCTGGTTGCCCTTGCTGGAGTGTAGTCAGTCACCCAGGTTACACATGTTGCTGGTCTCAGAAATCTGTTTGGTATTGCTCTGGTGATTTTACATTTGCATTAGATGGAAAGGGGGAGCTATTTTTTTATGCAGAAGCAGACTCTTAGCACACAGCCAGCTGCTTATCCTGTGGAATCATGCACAGTATTCACAACCGAGTTGGGTTTGAGGTTGCAGTCAGTAATGCAAATACATTCAGCATCACTAAGGCTGGTTGCCCTTGCTGGAGTGTAGTCAGTCTCCCAGGTTACACATGGTGCTGGTCTCAAAAAGCAGTTTGGACATGTACTTTTATCAGAATCTGAAAAGTGGATTCAAAATGTGTCAGACTGTAAAAGTACTTATTACTTGCCAAAAAAGTAGTAGAATGTGTGCTTTCCAATTGGCAAAGAAATTTCGTTTTCTGCCTAATTTCAAAGCATGACTCTGTGTACACACAGGAATTGTTTTTAGATATTTAATTTGTGAATGTGTTATTGTGAATTTCACTTCTAGGAAAGGGGTACTTAGTATTTTAAGATTTGAAAAGATCATAAAAAATGTAGTAATATATTTAAATATAAAAAAGGAATTTTTTTTAAGTTTTTTTCAGGTATTGCTGAAGAGCAGTGAACAAAATTTAAGATGCCTACAAAATCCAGAGTAAGGAAAAAACACAAAAAAAACTATATTTGAAGACAACTGGAGGACCTAAGTTAGTTGGAGATGCTCATGTTGGGAAAAAGAGAAAGTCTTCTGGTAAGCAGACAAAAGATTTTTTAAAGAACATCTTCAAAAAAAGGAAAAATGTACAAAATGTCTGTACTGGAAAGAATGTTTTCAATAGAAAAGAATAGGAAAAAATTGAGAATTTAGTTAATGCAAATATACCTTCTGCAATAACAAAGATTAACTTAAACAGAAAAACAGCGTTTAAAGAGATACGTAGAAAAATGTTTCAGAGAAGAGTTATGTCCAATTTGATAAAGGATGTGAAGAAATATAAGAAAAAGGCAAAATATTACAAGAGAAAAAAAGAAATTGAAGCCATTGCAGCAAAGGCATTAGAATTAAAAAAGGAAACTATTCATTTTAATTTTGAATAGGATGCGTACATTAGATAAAATGGTTAATGTACTGAAATCACAAAGCAAAAGGAAAAGAGTAGTGAAAAGAACAAACTTTTGTAAAGTGTTTTTAGGAGAATGGATGCATAGTTCAAGTAGTGAACCTTTTTTTAATGAAGAGAGTTATTTTCAAAGTAATAGTTTGCTGCATGCAGTTGACACCAGAGGTCGTGCTTATGAAGTGAAAAATGGTTGCATAATGGAGAAGGAGATAATGGTTCCAAGAGATGAGGTACAAGTGATGGCGGATGAGGCTATGGGGAGACGTCCTAAAGCCCCAGTGTACACTTGGAATTGTAGTAGTATTTGCACTGTGCGTCAGGAATCTATTGATAAATTTTGTGAGTTTCTAAGAGAATATAGTAAAAAAAAGTGTAAAACAGAAGATTAAGGTGCTTCAAAGTCTAGATCCATGCAGAGTGAGAGAGAATACTGGTTTGCAGGGTCATTCTCTGGCTTGTCTATCTAGAAAAGTGTGTAATAGTGTTTTCCATCATTTTAGGATGCTGGCTGTTCATCATACTGAAATGAGAAAGTTTGTGAGACGGTTGTATTTTGCTAAAAGTCCAGCAATAAAGTTAGATGAATTGAATAGGGCTCTGTTCCGTGGATCGGTATCAGATGTAGAGAAGGTTATTGATGAAATTCAGTTTTGTTACTTTGGTTCTGAACAAGACAGTGCAGAAAAGGACACAGTAAATGAGGAAGAAGTGGAAGAGAATGTAGAACCCTCTGTAAGTAAAACATTTAATGATCACATAACAAAATTTGCAATAATCTCTAATGAAAGACCAAATATAACTTGTATTTGTTGCCGCAGAACTCATTATAGAAAACAAACTAGGAATGTTGATCTCTACAGAAAGAGTGAAAATGAAGATAATTATAAGTGGAAGGATTTTGCCACATATATATTTCTTGAAAATTGTTTTGAATTGGGTGAAGATCAGCGTATTTGTAAATACTGTTACAACAAGTTAGAGGAAAATAGAATGCCAACCAGAGCTGTACATAATAATTTAGAATTGGATGTTATTCCTGCCGAACTTTCTGAATTAAATACATATGAGTCTATACTTATTCAATGTGTTCATCCGTTCCAGACCATAGTACGTATGGAGCCCAAAACTGGTAAATTACCTCCTTCAGATTTACAGAGAGGTTTAAAAGGTAGAGTGGTGTATTTGCCCTTGGATTTGAAAAAAAATATGGAAACTATTGATGCAGATACTTTGGAAACTGAACCATTAGTTATTCTGGTTAATGGTGTACCTACAAAGAATAAGAAGATTTGGCAGGAGCTGGTAGATGTACGGAAAGTACAAAGAGCAAATTTGTATTTGAAAAGGAATAACAAATGGTATGAATCAATTTATATAGAAGAAGAAGAAGAAGATTTACAAGAAGACACAGAAACACCAACTGGACAAATTGAAAAAGTGGACAAGTCAAAGGAAGAAGAAATTTATGAACATTTTAGCATACATCCTCTACATTCAAAAGAAGTTATGGGAGACAATATTGATCTGTTTCAGATGAAGAAAGCAAAAGGAACTCCCGTGAGTGTATGGGAGGAGAGCTTGGAAGCTCGATGTTTTCCCCAGCTGTTTCCTAAAGGAAAAGGAGGACGATACGATGAACGTCCAGAACAGATTCCAGCTTCTGAGTATCGGACTACAAGACTATATGCAGAAGATCCCAGATTTCGACAAAGTATTCCTTATTTGTTCCATCTTTTATTTGAAAGCGACTTGTCTGCACTATCTTATGCAGTAAATCACATTTTAAAAAGTGGAGTACATTTACAAAATGTGTCTGCTAAGGATTTTATGGAGAAAGTGCAGCACCGAGATGATCATTTGGAAACACAACTGATCAATCTGATGGCTTGTCAGCGTGGGACAAATGAATATTGGTACCGACGCCATGGTGAATTAAAATGCATGTTACAGAATTTAGGAACACCAACATGGTTCCTTACCCTAAGCTGTGCTGAGTACGCTTGGGATGATTTACTGGATTTTCTACGAGAGGCAAATTCAAACATTAAAAACATCGAATACAAGACAGCAGGAGAACTGTGCTCATTGGATCCGGTTAATGTTTGCAGATATTTCAATCATAGATTTGAGGCTATGATGTCCTTCATCTGCAATAAAAAAAATCCACCTCTTGGAGAAGTAGTGGATTTCTTTTGGAGAAAAGAGTACCAGGCAAGAGGTGCTCCTCATATTCATATGCTGTTGTGGATCAAGGATGCCCCAAAGTTTGGAACAGATACTGATGAAGCAGTGTTATCTTACATTGAAGAATATGCAACATGTGCTATACCAAAAAGCACAGAAGAGAAAAAGTTAAAGGAGCAAGTTTTACGTTTCCAAAGTCATCGGTGTGGAAAATACTGTCGACGGAAATACAAGAGCAAAGATAAATACTACACTAAATGTCGATTTGGATTTCCTAGACCTGTTCTTTCAAATGGAAGAGTAAACAGTTTTATGTCATCTGTGAGACATACTATCACAAGAAAATCACCTAAGAATACCTACAACCTAAAAAGAAAAGAAGAATCAAAAAATATAAATGACTACAACCCAGTCATTTTATCCATGTGGAATGCTAACATGGATATACAGTATGTAGCTGACAATTCCATTGCTGTTGCTCGATATGTAACGTCTTACATTACTAAATCTGAAAAAACTGAATTGAAAGAAATGTGGGAAGAGATTTCTCACGAGAAGACTGTCAGTAAGAAGCTGTACAGTTTCAGTTTAAAGATGTTATCGCATCGAGAAATTGGATCCTACGAATGTTCAGATAGGTTATCTTCTGCAAGTCTGTACTCGAAATCAAGAAGAATAATTTGGGCAAGTTTAGGCCTTGCAGCAATGAGAAATCGGGTACTGAAATCTGTTGGAGAAATTGAATATTTGGCCGAGAATGACCCAGAAAGTACAGATATTTTGAAATCAAACATGTTGGACACATATTATCCAAAAAGAAGTCATCATCTGGAGAACATGTGTCTCTATGAAGTGCTGCAGAACTACATTTATTCACGGAAAGCTGCAGAAGACATCAACAATGGAAAATATAAAGTCATTGGTGAGGAAGGATGTTTGGTGAAGCAAACAAAAGGAAGTTTGATAAATCACAGGAAGCTGAGTTGCGACACTACTGACAAAAAGGAATTTTACTACTTGGCTCTTTTACAGCTGTTTAAACCATGGCGTACAGAGGATGAACTACTGGGAGAATTTCAAAGCTATGAAGATTCTTTTAATGCTTGCAAAGACAGCATACAATGCAGTACATTCTCAACTTATCTGCAAATGTTAAATGAAGAAATTGAACAGGAAACTACAATTGCAGCTGAAGTAGCTAGAGACAGTTCTCAAGACAGCCAAAGTTCAGGAACACTCAGTCAAGATCCCCTAGGACAACCAATCGTTGAAAATGAAGCATCAATAGCCATGAATGAAGTGGAAACGGCTATGAATCAAGCTCAAGAAGAATTTATAGACTTACAAAATTTGGAAAGACAACTGAATGAAGAGCAGCAACAAATTTATGAAGAGATCAGAAGCAAAATTGATCACGGATTTCTACATGAAAAAAAAGAGTGCTCATGCACATCATTTCATCCAATCAGGATGTATGTAAGCGGACAAGCTGGAACTGGAAAAAGTTTCCTAATAAAAGTCATCAGAAGCTACCTACAGCAAAAAACGGATTCTACTTTGTCTTGTGTGGTTACTGCTCCAACTGGGTTAGCAGCATATAACATAAAAGGAATCACCTTACATCGTTTGCTAATGTTACCAGTGGAGCATGAGAACAAAATACAATACAACTAGCTAACTGGAGAAGCATGCTTGGAAGTTTCAAGAGTATTGAAGAAGATGCAAGTTCTCATTATTGATGAGGTGAGCATGGTATCAAACTTAATGCTTGCCTTTGTGCATTTAAGAATGCAGCAAATTCTAAGGACAGACTATGACGTGTTATTTGGTGGAAAACATGTCATAGTTTTTGGGGATCTTCTACAACTTACTCCAGTTAAAGGACAACCAGTTTTTAATACTGTGACACATGAAGACACAAAGAAGTCATTGGGAAGCATCGGTAATGCAAATATTTGGTCCTTCTTTGAGTACAAGGAACTTACTACTAATATGAGGCAAGCAAACGATGAAGAATATGGAAGTATTCTGAAAGATATCAGAATTGGACTACTCACAGAAGTTGGCAAAAAAGCATTACAGAGTCGGCTGCTACATAATTTATTTCCAAAGGAAGAAATAGTTGCAGAGAAGATATACAAGAACATTGCAGAAAAGAAAAGTGTCATCTGCTTAATGCCAACTCTACGTGAATGCTCAATATTCAATGAGGAGCTTTTAAAATTGGAAAAGGAAGATATCAGGAAATTGGAAGCAGTGGACAAAATTGAGGATGGAAGAATTACTATCACATTAACAGGCACACTGACAAATAAATTGGATTCACTAGAGAAGAACATTTCCAAAACAGCTGGATTAGAAAAAAATCTATATGTTTGCATGAACTATAGAGTATTTTTAAGGAGAAATTTGGATGTTGAAAAAGGTTTAGTTAATGGAGCTATGGGAAGAGTTGTGGGTTTTATTAATTATCAGAAAAAAGATGGAATTGAATGTTTAAAAATAAAATTTGATCAGATAGAAGAAGTTAAAGACATTTGTCGTTGTTCAGTTCGTTTCATGCTTGTGAAAGACTTATATGTACGTAGGAAGCAGTTTCCGTTTTCTCTAGCATATGCTGTAACTATTCACAAGTCTCAAGGATTGACTGTAGATTGTGCATTTGTGAACATTGGTTCAACTGTGTTCAAAGAAGGTATGGCTTATGTAGCTTTGTCACGAGTGAAAACATTATCTGGTTTATTCATGATAGACTTTGATGACTCAAAAGTTAGTGCTGATACAAATTGTGTAAAGGAGTATAATAGATTAAGAAGAACCTATGCTCCTCATTTAGGTCAGTATCCTGTGTTGGAGAAACGTGTAGTTTCTCGAAAAAGGAGAAATGAGAATATCTGTAATGAAGATGTAGAGAGGAGGAAAAAAAAGAGGAGTGATGTAATTGCAAGCAAAAAGAAAAAGGAAAATGAAGAAGAGGTTGTAGGATGTCATTTTGAAAATAGCTCTGGTGTCAACTGCTACGCTAATGTAGTGCTGAATGTTGCATTTTATCTGGAAAGTTTGCAAGAGCAGATAATAGTAAATCAGAGAAAAAGATTCTGTTCTGAGTTGAGTCTCCTTTTTCAAAAGCTGAGTAATGATAAAACTCAAGTAGAAAGTGCTACTGAAATTAGAAAACTTTTAGATGTATGTTCAGGACGAACACAGTTTTCTCAAAATGTACAGCAAGACGCACAGGAATTCTTGATGTTTTTTCTTCAGGTACTGGAAGAAGAAGGGGTTCCCATTGAAAATATGTTTGGTGTCTCTTATAAATGGGAACATAGTTGTGAAAACTGTTACAATACATGTGGCTCTAATGTTGATTCTGAAAGGTTTATTTATTTAACATTGCCAGAAAGTAAAACAGTCACTTTTGCTAAATTAGTTAAAGATGCTAATCATAACATGGAATGCGGTGAGTGTCAATCTGAAATGTTTTCAACGTTAATTTTAAAGGAATACGGACAATATGTAATTTTAATGATGCAACGATGTAAAGCTGATGGTTCAAAATTGGATACTTTAATAAAGAAGTTTACAGGACAGCAATTATCAATTTCAGGAAAAACTTTTGTAACAGTTGCAATAATTTTCCTTGAAGGACCTACTGTTACTTCTGGACATTACACAGTTTATCTTAAATGTGAAAAAGGCTGGACACTGTGTAATGATTCCCAATTGATTTTCAAGCAACGTTTGCCTTTTGATTTAGCAAATTCCTATCTAATCTTCCTGAAACCTAAATTTTAGAGAGACTTGGCAAGATCTGTACAAAACAATTTTACCATTTTATTGGATTACCATTGGAATTTTCAAAAAAAATGATTTTTCAAATTATCATTTGGCCTAATGGAAAGGTAACCAATTGTAATGTGGACTTTTTAAATTTTTAATGAAACTTTGGAAAACCAAAAATTTAGACAAAATCGGTAACATCTGCACAATTTAAATTTTGGAATGTTATTGGATTGCCATTGGAAATTTATTCAAAAAAGATTTTTAAAATTACTATTTGGCAATGAGGAAAGGTAAACAATTGTATTGTGGACTTATTTAATTATTAATTAATCTTTCGGAAACCAAAATGTTACAGAGAATCGGTGAGATCTGTACAATTTAAACTTTAGAATTTTATTGGATTACCATTGGAAATTTAATCAAAAAAGAATTTTAAAATTACTATTTGGCCTAAAGAAAATGGAACCAGATGTATTGTGGAGTTATTTGAGATATATTTTTGTGATTATACTTCTGAAACAAAAATATCAGACGGTAGAAATAAGTATTGATATTAGATGATATTTTTTTAGAATATTATGCATTTCTATAATGTTATGTTTAAGTAAAAAGAGATTGTGGGCTTTTTTAAAACAATCTTTGAGTTTGTTATTTTTTTTTGCCCGCTGTTAAATGATGAATGCAATTGCTTTCACAATTTATAGTGAAATGCAATATATTCTGAAAACAGCAAAAAAAAGGCAAAACATTTTTGGGGAAAAATATGTAAATACGTGTACTGTGTTATATATTGATTTATTAAATATTAATACTTTTTTCTTTTTTTTCAGATTGTGAAAGAAAATTTTCGAAAAAAACCAACCATTTTTTCAAGTAATTTCAATTACATTTTAATTAAAAATTAAATTGTTGGGTGGGTCAGGTAACTGAGAAATTAGAAGGTCTCTTTCTTCCACTTTATCTCAAAAAGATTTTTAGTATTTAGTTATTAATTCCTCAAGGATCTGGAGATGTGGTAATTGATTTTTAGTGTTTTTAAAAAAAAAAAAAAAAAAATACGCTTACGGCTTACGTACGGTAAAAAAACAAAAAAAAAAAAAGTTTTAAAGAAAAAATAAAAAAAAGTTGAGAGGTAAGGTTGGCTCTTAAAAGAGCCGTTGTGTTCATGCAGTGACAGAGGAAAGGAAGTATGGGAACATTAGCTGGTTGGACATTTGTGCTGGTCTATTTTGTTGTTAATGAGGGGAACACTGGTCTCCCTATGAACAATTAGACCATGGCAAAATGAACACCGCATAGTAACCCTACCAAACCGAGGGTTCGTTTCCAAAGGATCAGAAAAAGGTGAATGTGCCCCCACAGATGAAGGGCTCTGCGGAGTTTCCGAAGAAGAACTCGGCTGAGCTGCTGTGGATGTGCTTGGTTGACTTACTCTAGGGTTGCCCCTAGTATGTCTAGCATGTGTCCTAGGGTGTACGTCGTGAAGGTGTCTCAACATAGTGTGATTCCCGAAGGAATACTTCTTGTTGGGATTACCTCGCGAAAGTACACGCTGGCACAGCTTGCAAGTCACCAAGGCAGCATTGACTTTTTTCTCACCCTCTGGAAAACTGAAATACTCCCATATGAAAGAGCTCTTCTGTTTCCTCTTTCTCTGCCTGATGGTGGTGCTGCTAGCCTCACTCTCAGTAGAAGAGTGCTGGTCTGCCATCGTATCACAAAGACAAGTCAGCTCCTTCTCCTAAGGGATCACAAGCAGAAATGAGGGGAATGGGTGTGGTGTAGGAGAGTTCTAGAACTGAAAGTAATTTCAACCAATCAAAAGTTGTGTTTCATGATCACATGACCCACCGTGCGCGTATGTTACGCTTACGGTGCGCTTACGGTGCGCTTACGGTAAAAGTACGCATGCGCGTAAAAAAGACACGCGCTCGCGCGCATGCGCAAAACAGTCACTCCTCAACACTTCCGCGTAACGTGCGCGTGTAGCGTACACGCCTACGCGCCCCACGTGCAGTACGCACGGCTACGCAAATTGCGTAACTATACGCAAACAGAGTAGATAAATTACGGACATTGCGTAAACTGTACGCTTGCCGTACGCTTACCGTACGCGCACTAAAAAAAAAAATATTTTCTATGTTATACTAATATATCTTACCTGTTTAGTAAAAAAAAAAGAGAAAACTTGATATATTGCTGATTTTTTTTAAAAAAAACAGTGTTTTAAGAGAATAAAAAGTTTTTAAAAAAAACTTGTTTTTTTTTAAATAAAAACACATATAATATAAGAATTTATAATAAAAAAATCATACAAAATCAATAAAAAAAATTATGGGAATCACATATGTTATAGGTAAGAATTAGCATTTAAAAAACCATACAAATTCACTAAAAAACCATAGGTTTCACACACGTTATAGTTAGGAATTAGCATTTAAAAAACCTTAGAAATTCAGTGAAAAAAACCATAGGTTTCACACATGTTATAGTTAACTGGACATTTTACTCGTAAAAAACCATTGAAATTGCCCCGTTATAGTTAGTTCAGCTAACTATAACTCGCGCGCCCGCAATGCACTGCTGATGACGTCACATATTACATCACTCATGACATGGTCAGTGACATCACTCATGACATCACTGATGACATCTCAAATGACATCACTGATGACATCACTGATGACATCATCCTTGTGATAGAGTGGCAGACCTCCTCTTCCCCTAATATAACCTTTGATACACACAATCAAAAATAGAAATTAAAATTTTAAAAACAATGGACATACCAATACCAGTTACAACAACCTATACAGTAATTCTAAGATCCAAATACACATCCACTCATTCACCAACAGTCCTATACAGTCACTCATACATGTACTCACTCATCATATGTACTCATACACGTATACATCCTGTTACACAATGCCACTCATCCATAGAGGTACTCACACACATAGTTAGTCATGCTAATAAAGAATCAAACATACATTTACTTGCATATTCAGTTATACACACACCACCACACTTACTTCTACGGAAACTTACACATACTTAGTCTTTTAAACAATCACTTATAGAAACACATACTTATTCATACAGGAACTCTTTCAATCTCTCACTCTCACATATACTCACATATATACACCAATAGTCACATATACTAGTTTAAAACATATGTAGTTACACATAAAGACACTATTGAGACAGTCATTCACTCACTAACACACCCATACATACACTCATCCACCCATACAGTCCTGCACACATGCTGTCTTCAACACATACAAACAATGAGTCACTCATTCATGCACCCATGCACTACGTAATACCCCTCACCGAACCAGACACTCACACTCATACTGATACTCAAAAAACCAACTAATAACCTATTTAGACACTCATGTAGCTACACACCAACCCATGCAGCCACTTATACACAAAGTGAGAGACTGATACAGATATTTACATATTTAAACATTACTCACTAAGCCATGTATTCACTAAGATACACTTAATCAGTCAGTAATACAATCAATTTTTCAAAAACAATTCATCCATTTAGACACTTATATACCCATTTATTCTTCCATCGACCTTGAGATATACATATATAAAACATATTTAATTTTCAGAAAAACACACATTCACTGGATGATGTCATCAGTGATGTCATCAGTGATGTCATTTGAGATGTCATCAGTGATGTCATGAGTGATGTCACTGACCATGTCATGAGTGATGTAATATGTGACGTCATCAGCAGTGCATTGCGGGCGCGCGAGTTATAGTTAGCTGAACTAACTATAACGGGGCAATTTCAATGGTTTTTTACGAGTAAAATGTCCAGCTAACTATAACATGTGTGAAACCTATGGTTTTTTCAGTGAATTTCTAAGGTTTTTTAAATGCTAATTCCTAACTATAACGTGTGTGAAACCTATGGTTTTTTCACTGAATTTCTAAGGTTTTTTAAATGCTAAGTCCTAACTATAACGTGTGTGAAACCCATGGTTTTTTCAGTGAATTTGCAAGGTTTTTTAAATGCTAATTTTGTTTTTTTTCTTCTATTTTTTTAAACATATTTTTATTTTAATTTTCTATCCTTTTTTAAAGACTATGGTTAAATTTTTAAAATTCTATAATATGTTTTTTTTAATATATTTTATAAAATAAACATGTAAAATTTATTAGCAATACATTTTTTCCTTTTTTTTAAATTTTTTTTTAGTACGCGTACCTTAAGCTTACGGTAAGCGTACGGTTTACGCAACGTCCGTAATTTTTCTACGCTGTTTGCGTATAGTTACGCAATTTGCGTAGCCGTGCGTCCTCCGCGTGGGACGCGTACGCGTGTACGCTACACGCGCACGTTACGCGGAAGTGTCGGGTAGTGACTGTTATGCGCATGCGCGCAAGCGCGTGTCTTTTTTACGCGCATGCGCACTTTTGCCGTAAGCGTACCGTAAGCGTACCGTAAGCGTACGGTAGGTCATGTGATCATGAAACACAACTTTTGATTGGTTGAAACTACTTTCAGTTCTAGAACTCTCCTACACCACACCCATTCCCCTCATTTCTGCTTGTGATCCCTTGGGAGAAGGAGCTGGTTTGTCTTTGGGATACGATGGCAGAACAGCAGAGCTTTTCTGAGAGTGAGGCTAGCACTAGCAGCACTGTCTTGAGGCAGAGATCGAGGAAACAAAAGCCCTCTTATGTATGGGATTATTTTACTTTTCCTGAAGGCCAGCAAAAGGTGAATGCACCCTTAGTAACTTGCAGGCTGTGTCAGCGTGTACTTTCTAGAGGTAATCCTGACAGGAAGTATTCCTTTGGGAATCACACCATGAAGAGACACCTCCAGGATGTACACAGAAGGACACATGGTCATCTTTTTGGAGGTAACTCTTCAGAAAGACAAGCAAGTACATCCACAGCAGCTCAGCCTGGACCATCATCTGCAGGGCTGACTCCTTCTTCTGCAGGTCAGGTGAGCCCTTCATCTGTGGGGGGAGCATCTCCTTCTGCTGGCCCTCTGGAAATTAACCCTCGTTTTCTGAGGGTTGATATTCGATGTGCCTCTTGTCATGATCTAATTTGTCATAGGGAGACCAGTGTTTCCCTAGTGAACAACAAAATAGATCAGCACACTTGTCACAGAGACTAATTTTTCCATGCTTTCTTTCCTCTGTCCCTGCATGAACACAACGGTTCTTTTAAGAGCCAACCTTATCTTTCATCTTTTTTTTACATATGTTTTTAAAAACTTTTTTATTTTATTTTTTACCGTACACGTACGGTGCGCGTAATTTTTTTTTTTTTTTTTAAAAAACACTAAAAATCAATTATCACATTACAAGGTCCTTGAGAGACTACAATTATTATTATTGACTTACCATACTCACTCAAAAAAATATTTATTCATTTGTTTTTTTTTAAAAATAGTTTTAAAAATGGTTCTAGTTTTCGAAAATTTTCTATATCAATCTGAAAAAAAAGAAAAAAGTATTAATATTTTTAAAACAATTTATAATACAGTACACATATTTACATTTTTTTCCAAAAAATATTTTTGCCTTATTTTTGCTGTTTTCAGAATATATTGCATTTCACTATAAATTGTGAAAGCAATTGCATTCATCATTTTACAGCGGGCAAAAAAAAATAACAATCACAAAGATTGTAATAAAAAAGCCCAGAATCTCTTTTTACTTAAACTTAACATTATAGAAATGCATAATATTCTAAAAAAAATCATCTAATACCAATAGTTATTTCTTTAAAATACCGTCTGATATGTTTGTTTCAGAAGTATAATCACAATATTATATCTCAAATAACTCCCAAATACATCTGATTCCATTTCCTTTAGGCCAAATAGTAATTTTAAATTTTTTGGGGGAATAAATTTCAAACGGTAATCCAATAAAATTCTAAAGTTTAATTTGTCCAGATCTCACCGATTCTCTGTAACATTTTGGTTCACGAAAATTTTTTGAATAATTTATTAAGTCCACAATAGAATTGGTTACTTTTCCGCATGGCCAAATAGTAATTTTTAAAATCTTTTTTGAAAAAATTTCCAATGGCAGTCCAATAACATTCCAAAATTTAAATTGTGCAGATGTTACCGATTATCTCTAAATTATTGGTTTTTCAAAGTTTCATTTAAAATTAAAAAAGTCCACATTACAATTGGTTATCTTTCCATTAGGCCAAATGATAATTTAAAAAATCTTTTTTCTATAAAATTGCAATGGTAATCCAGTAAAATGGTAAAATTATTTTGTCGAGATCTTGCCAAATCTGTCTAAAATTTAGGTTTCAGGAAGATTAGATAGGAATTTGCTAAATCAAAAGGCAAACGTTGCTTGAAAATCAATTGGGAATCATTACACAGTGTCCAGCCTTTTTCACATTTAAGATAAACTGTGTAATGTCCAGAAGTAACAGTAGGTCCATCATGGAAAATTATTGCAACAGTTACAAAAGTTTTTCCTGAAATTGATAATTGCTGTCCTGTAAACTTCTTTATTAAAGTATCCAATTTTGAACCATCAGCTCTACATCGTTGCATCATTAAAATTACATACTGTCCGTATTCCTTTAAAATTAATGTTGAAAACATGTCAGATTTACACTCACCACATTTCATGCTATGATTAGCATCTTTAACTAATTTTGCAAAAGTAACTGTTTTACTCTCTGGCAATGTCAAATAAATAAACCTTTCATTATCAACATTAGAGCCACATATATTATAACAATTTTCACAACTATGTTCCCATTTATAAGAGAGACCAAAAAAAATTTCAATGGGAACTCCTTCTTCTTCCACTACCTGAAGAAAATACAACAAGAATTCCTGTGCGTCTTGCTGTACATTTTGAGAAAACTGTGTTCGTCCTGAACATACATCTAAAAGTTTTCTAATTTCAGTAGCACTTTCTATTTGAGTTTTATCTTTACTTAGCTTTTGAAAAAGGAGAGTCAGCTCTGAACAGAATCTTTTTCCCTGATTTACTATTATCTGCTCTTGCAAACTTTCCAGATAAAATGCAACATTCAGCACTACATTTGCGTAGCAGTTGACACCAGAGCTATTTTCAAAATGACATCCTACAACCTGTTCTTCATTTTCCTTTTTCTTTTTGCTTACAATTACATCACTCCTCTTTTTTTTCCTCTTCTCTACATCTTCATTACAGATATTCTCATTTTTTCTTTTACGAGAAACTACACGTTTCTCTAACACAGGATACTGACCTAAATGAGGAGCATAGCTTCTTCTTAATCTATTATACTCCTTTACACAGTTTGTATCAGCACTAACTTTTGAGTCATCAAAGTCTATCATGAATAAACCTGATAATGTTTTCACTCGTGACAAAGCAACATATGCCATACCCTCTTTGAACACAGTTGAACCAATGTTCACAAATGCACAATCTACAGTCAATCCTTGAGACTTGTGAATAGTTACAGCATATGCTAGAGAAAACGGAAACTGCTTCCTACGTACATATAAGTCTTTCACAAGCATGAAACGAACTGTACAACGACAAATATCTTTAACTTCTTCTAACTGATCAAATTTTATTTTTAAACATTCAACTCCTTCTTTTTTCTGATAATTAATAAAACCCACAACTCTTCCCATCGCTCCATTAACTAAACCTTTTTCAACATCCAAATTTCTTCTTAAAAATACTCTACAGTTCATGCAAACATATAGATTTTTTTCTAATCCAGCTGTTTTGGAGATGTTCTTCTCTAGTGAGTCTAATTTATTTTTCATTTTGCCTGTTACTGTGACAGTAATTCTTCCATCCTCAATTTTGTCCACTGCTTCCAATTTCCTGATCTCTTCCTTTTCCAATTTCAAAAGCTCCTCATTGAATATTGAGCATTCACGTAGAGTTGGCATTAAGCAGATGACACTTTTGTTTTCTGCAATGTTCTTGTATATCTTCTCTGCAACTATTTCTTCCTTTGGAAATAAATTATGTAGCAGCCGACTCTGTAATGCTTTTTTGCCAACTTCTGTGAGTAGTCCAATCCTGATATCTTTCAGAATACTTCCATATTCTTCATCGTTTGCTTGCCTCATATTAGTAGTAAGTTCCTTGTACTCAAAGAAGGACCAAATATTTGTATTTCCGATGCTTCCCAATGACTTCTTCGTGTCTTCATGTGTGACAGTATTAAACACTGGTTGTCCTTTAACTGGAGTAAGTTGCAAAAGATCTCCAAAAACTATGACGTGTTTACCACCAAATAACATGTCATAGTCTGTCTTCAAAATTTGCTGCATTCTTAAATGCACAAAGGCAAGCATTAAGTTTGATACCATGCTCACCTCATCAATAATGAGAACTTGCATCTTCTTCAATACTCTTGAAACTTCCAAGGATGCTTCTCCAGTTAGCTTGTTGAATTGTATTTTGTTCTCATGCTCCACTGGTAACATTAGCAAACGATGTAAAGTGATTCCTTTTATGTTATATGCTGCTAACCCAGTTGGAGCAGTAACCACACAAGACAAAGTAGAATCCGTTTTTTGCTTTAGGTAGCTTCTGATGACTTTTATTAGGAAACTTTTTCCAGTTCCAGCTTGTCCGCTTACATACATCCTGATTGGATGAAATGATGTGCATGAGCACTCTTTTTTTTCATGTAGAAATCCGTGATCAATTTTGTTTTTGATCTCTTCATAAATTTGTTGCTGCTCTTGATTCAGTTGTCTTTCCAAATTTTCTAAGACTATAAATTCTTCTTGAGCTTGATTCATGGCCGTTTCCACTTCATTCATGGCTATTGATGCTTCATTTTCAACGATTGGTTGTCCTAGGGGATCTTGACTGAGTGTTCCTGAACTTTGGCTGTCCTGAGAACTATCTCTAGCTATTTCTGCTGCAATTGTAGTTTCCTGTTCAATTTCTTCATTTAACATTTGCAGATAAGTTGAGAATGTACTGCATTGTATGCTGTCTTTGCAAGCATTAAAAGAATCTTCATAGCTCTGGAATTCTCCCAGTAGTTCATCCTCTGTACGCCATGGTTTAAACAACTGTAAAAGAGCCAAGTAGTAAAATTCCTTCTTGTCAGTAGTGTCGCAACTCAGCTTCCGGTGATTTATCAAACTTCCTTTTGTTTGCTTCACCAAACATCCTTCTTCACCAACGACTTTATATTTTCCATTGTTGATGTCTTCTGCAGCTTTCCGTGAATAAATGTAGTTCTGCAGCACTTCATAGAGACACATGTTCTCCAGATGATGACTTCTCTTGGGATAATATGTGTCCAACATGTTTGATTTCAAAATATCTGTACTTTCTGGGTCATTCTCGGCCAAATATTCAATTTCTCCTACAGATTTCAGTACCCGATTTCTCATTGCTGCAAGGCCTAAACTTGCCCAAATTATTCTTCTTGACTTCGAGTAGAGACTTGCAGAAGATAACCTATCTGAACATTCGTAGGATCCAATTTCTCGATGCGATAACATCTTCAAACTGAAACTGTACAGCTTCTTACTGACAGTCTTCTCGTGAGAAATCTCTTCCCACATTTCCTTCAATTCTGTTTTTTCTGATTTTGTAATGTAAGACGTTACATATCGAGCAACAGCAATGGAATTGTCAGCAACATACTGTAAATCCATGTTAGCGTTCCACATGGATAAAATGACTGGGTTGTAGTCATTTATATTTTTTGATTCTTCTTTTCTTTTAAGGTTGTAGGTATTCTTAGGTGATTTTCTTGTGATAGTATGTCTCACAGCTGACATAAAACTGTTTACTCTTCCATTTGAAAGAACAGGTCTAGGAAATCCAAATCGACATTTAGTGTAGTATTTTTCTTTGCTCTTGTATTTCCGTCGACAGTATTTTCCACACCGATGACTTTGGAAATGTAAAACTTGCTCCTTTAACTTGTTCTCTTCTGTGCTTTTTGGTATAGCACATGTTGCATATTCTTCAATGTAAGATAACACTGCTTCATCAGTATCTGTTCCAAACTTTGGGGCATCCTTGATCCACAACAGCATATGAATATGAGGAGCACCTCTTGCCTGGTACTCTTTTCTCCAAAAGAAATCCACTACTTCTCCAAGGGGTGGATTTTTTTTATTGCAGATGAAGGACATCATAGCCTCAAATGTATGATTGAAATATCTGCAAACATTAACCGGATCCAATGAGCACAGTTCTCCTGCTGTCTTGTATTCGATGTTTTTAATGTTTGAATTGGCCTCTCGTAGAAAATCCAGTAAATCATCCCAAGCGTACTCGGCACAGCTTAGGGTAAGGAACCATGTTGGTGTTCCTAAATTCCGTAACATGCATTTTAGTTCACCATGGCGTCTGTACCAATATTCATTTGTCCCACGCTGACAAGCCATCAGATTGATCAGTTGTGTTTCCAAATGATCATCTCGGTGCTGCACTTTCTCCATAAAATCCTTAGCAGACACATTTTGTAAATGTACTCCACTTTTTAAAATGTGATTTACTGCATAAGACAGTGCAGACAAGTCGCTTTCAAATAAAAGATGGAACAAATAAGGAATACTTTGTCGAAATCTGGGATCTTCAGCATATAGTCTTGTAGTCCGATACTCAGAAGCTGGAATCTGTTCTGGACGTTCATCGTATCGTCCTCCTTTTCCTTTAGGAAACAGCTGGGGAAAACATCGAGCTTCCAAGCTCTCCTCCCATACACTCACGGGAGTTCCTTTTGCTTTCTTCATCTGAAAGAGATCAATATTGTCTCCCATAACTTCTTTCGAATGAAGAGGATGTATGCTAAAATGTTCATAAATTTCTTCTTCCTTTGACTTGTCCACTTTTTCAATTTGTCCAGTTGGTGTTTCTGTGTCTTCTTGTAAATCTTCTTCTTCTTCTTCTTCGTTATAAATTGATTCATACCATTTGTTATTCTTTTTCAAATACAAATTTGCTCTTTGTACTTTCCGCACATCTACCAGCTCCTGCCAAATCTTCTTATTCTTTGTAGGTACACCATTAACCAGAATAATTAATGGTTCAGTTTCCAAAGTATCCGCATCAATAGTTTCCATATTTTTTTTCAAATCCAAGGGCAAATACACCACTCTACCTTTTAAACCTCTCAGTAAATCTGAAGGAGGTAATTTACCAGTTTTCGGCTCCATACGTACTATGGTCTGGAACGGATGAACACATTGAATGAGTATAGACTCATATGTATTTAATTCAGAAAGTTCAGCAGGAATAGCATCCAATTCTAAATTATTATGTACAGCTCTGGTCGGCATTCTATTTTCCTCTAACTTGTTGTAACAGTATTTACAAATACGCTGATCTTCACCCAATTCAAAACAATTTTCTAGAAATATATATGTGGCAAAATCCTTCCACTTATAATTATCTTCATTTTCACTCTTTCTGTAGAGATCAACATTCCTAGTTTGTTTTCTATAATGAGTTCTGCGGCAACAAATACAAGTAAAATTTGGTCTTTCATTAGAGACTATTGCAAATTTTGTTATGTGATCATTAAATGTGTTACTTACAGAGGGTTCTACATTCTCTTCCACTTCTTCCTCATTTACTGTGTCCTTCTCTGCACTGTTTTGTTCAGGACCAAAGTAACAAAACTGAATTTCATCAACAACCTTCTCTACATCTGATACCGTTCCTCGGAACAGAGCCCTATTCAATTCATTTAACTTTATTGCTGGACTTTTGGCAAAATACAACCGTCTCACAAACTTTCTCATTTCAGTATGATGAACAGCCAGCATCCTAAAATGATGGAAAACACTATTGCACACTTTTCTAGATAGACAAGCCAGAGAATGACCCTGCAAACCAGTATTCTCTCTCACTCTGCATGGATCCAGACTTTGAAGCACCTTAATCTTCTGTTTTACACTTTTTTTACTATATTCTCTTAGAAACTCTCGAAATTTGTCAATAGATTCCTGACGCACAGTGCAAATACTACTACAATTCCAAGTGTACACTGGGGCTTTAGGACGTCTCCCCATTGCCTCATCTGCCATCACTTGTACCTCATCTCTTGGAACCATTATCTCCTTCTCCATTATGCAACCATTTTTTACTTCGTATGAACAACCTCTGGTGTCAACTGCATGCAGCAAACTATTACTTTGAAAATAGCTCTCTTCATTAAAAAAAGGTTCACTACTTGAACTATGCATCCACTTTCCTAAAAACACTTTACAAAAGTTTGTTCTGTTCACTACTCTTTTCCTTTTGCTATGTGATTTCAGTACATTAACCATTTTGTCTAATGTACGCATCCTATTCAAAATTAAAATGAATAGTTTCCTTTTTATTTCTAATGCCTTTGCTGCAATGGCTTCAATTTCTTTTTTTCTCTTAAAAAACTTAGCCTTTTGCTTATATTTCTTCACATCCTTTATCAAATTGGACATAACTCTTCTCTGAAACATTTTTCTACGTATCTCTTTAAACGCTGTTTTTCTGTTTAAGTTTAACTTTTTAGTTGCAGAAGGTATATTTGCATTAACTAAATTCTCAATTTTTTCTTGTCCTTTTTGTTTGAAATCATTCTTTCCTGTACAGACATTTTGTACATTTTTCCTTTTTTTGAATATATTCCTTAGAAAATCTTTTTTTTGCTTACCAGAAGATTTTTTCTTCCTTCCAACATCAGCATCTTCTACTAACTTTGATCCTCTAGTTGTCTTCAAATATAGTTTTTTTTTTTGCGTTTTTTGAACTCTGGATTTTGTAGGCATCTTTAATTTTGTTCACTGCTCTTCAGCAATACCTGAAAAAAACTAAAAAAAAATTCCTTTATTTTATTTAAATATATTACTACATTTCTTTTCACAATAGTCACAAAACGAAATTTCTTTGCCAATTTGAATGCACACTAACTGCTCTTTTTTTTGGGCAAGTGAAAATCACTTTTACAAACTGTCACATTATGAAACCACTTTTCAGATTTTTTAAAAAGCCCATGTCCAGACTGCTACACTCCAGCAAGGGCAACCAGCCTTAGTGATGCTGAATGTATTTGCATTACAGACTGAAACCTGAAAACCCCACTCGCTTGTAAATACTGTGCATGATTATACATGGCAAGCACATGGGTGTGTGCTAAGAGTCTGCTTCTTCCCCCAAAAAATCGCTCCCCCTTTCCATCTAATGCAACTGTGAAATCACCAGAGCAATACGCAATAAATCTCTGCCTATAATTCCTTTCTGCACACAGAGTCATGTTTTCACATTAGTCCCAAAACGAAATTTCTTTGCCAATTTGAAAGCACACTTACTGCTCTTTTTTTTTTGGGCAAGTGAAAATCACTTTTACAGACTGACACATTATGAAACCACTTTTTTCGATTTTCTTAAATGCACATGTCCAAACTTCTTTTTCAGACCACCTCCATGTGTAACCTGGGTGGCTGCCTACACTCCAGCAAGGGCAACCAGCCTTAGTGATGCTGAATGTATTTGCATTACAGACTGAAACCTGAAAACCCCACTCGCTTGTAAATACTGTGCATGATTATACATGGCAAGCACATGGGTGTGTGCTAAGAGTCTGCTTCTTCCCCCAAAAAATCGCTCCCCCTTTCCATCTAATGCAACTGTGAAATCACCAGAGCAATACGCAATAAATCTCTGCCTATAATTCCTCTCTGCACACAGAGTCATGTTTTCACATCAGTCCCAAAACGAAATTTCTTTGCCAATTTGAAAGCACACTTACTGCTCTTTTTTTTTGGGGCAAGTGAAAATCACTTTTACAGACTGTCACATTATGAAACCACTTTTTTCGATTTTCTTAAATGCACATGTCCAAACTTCTTTTTCAGACCACCTCCATGTGTAACCTGGGTGGCTGCCTACACTCCAGCAAGGGCAACCAGCCTTAGTGATGCTGAATGTATTTGCATTACAGACTGAAACCTGAAAACCCCACTCGCTTGTAAATACTGTGCATGATTATACATGGCAAGCACATGGGTGTGTGCTAAGAGTCTGCTTCTTCCCCCAAAAAATCGCTCCCCCTTTCCATCTAATGCAACTGTGAAATCACCAGAGCAATACGCAATAAATCTCTGCCTATAATTCCTCTCTGCACACAGAGTCATGTTTTCACATTAGTCCCAAAACGAAATTTCTTTGCCAATTTGAAAGCACACTTACTGCTCTTTTTTTTTTGGGCAAGTGAAAATCACTTTTACAGACTGACACATTATGAAACCACTTTTTTCGATTTTCTTAAATGCACATGTCCAAACTTCTTTTTCAGACCACCTCCATGTGTAACCTGGGTGGCTGCCTACACTCCAGCAAGGGCAACCAGCCTTAGTGATGCTGAATGTATTTGCATTACAGACTGAAACCTGAAAACCCCACTCGCTTGTAAATACTGTGCATGATTATACATGGCAAGCACATGGGTGTGTGCTAAGAGTCTGCTTCTTCCCCCAAAAAATCGCTCCCCCTTTCCATCTAATGCAACTGTGAAATCACCAGAGCAAAACGCAATAAATCTCTGCCTATAATTCCTCTCTGCACACAGACTCATGTTTTCACATTAGTCCCAAAACGAAATTTCTTTGCCAATTTGAAAGCACACTTACTGCTCTTTTTTTGGGGGGCAAGTGAAAATCACTTTTACAGACTGACACATTATGAAACCACTTTTTTCGATTTTCTTAAATGCACATGTCCAAACTTCTTTTTCAGACCACCTCCATGTGTAACCTGGGTGGCTGCCTACACTCCAGCAAGGGCAACCAGCCTTAGTGATGCTGAATGTATTTGCATTACAGACTGAAACCTGAAAACCCACTCGCTTGTAAATACTGTGCATGATTATACATGGCAAGCACATGGGTGTGTGCTAAGAGTCTGCTTCTTCCCCCAAAAAATCGCTCCCCCTTTCCATCCAATGCAACTGTGAAATCACCAGAGCAATACGCAATAAATCTCTGCCTATAATTCCTCTCTGCACACAGAGTCATGTTTTCACATTAGTCCCAAAACGAAATTTCTTTGCCAATTTGAAAGCACACTTACTGCTCTTTTTTTTTTGGGCAAGTGAAAATCACTTTTACAGACTGACACATTATGAAACCAATTTTTTCGATTTTCTTAAATGCACATGTCCAAACTTCTTTTTCAGA
>NC_140592.1:708498577-708531077 GCF_964204655.1 Triturus cristatus
CACACATATATATACATACATATACACATACACATATATATATATATACATATATACATACATATATATACATACATACACATACACATACATACACATATATACACATATACACATACATATATATACATATATATATACACATATATATACACATATATATATACATACATATATACATACATACATATACATACATACATATATATATATATATACATACATATATACATACATATATATACACATACATATATATACACATATATATACACACATGTATATACACACATATATACATACATACATACATATATACATACATACATATATGTATACATACATACATATATATATACATACATATATACATACATATATATACATACATATATATATACAAACATATATATATACACATGCATATATAAACACATGCATATATATATACATATATATACATACATATACATATATACACACATATACATACATACATATACAAATATATACATACATATATACATACATATACATATATATACATAGATATAGATATATATACATACATATACATATATATACATACATATACATATATATACATACATATACATACATATACATACATATACATATCACAGATAAACCACTCCCAATGAGTGTAATTCTGATTGGTGGTTACATGTCAGTCAAAATTCGAATCGGTCAAAATCAGGAAGTGTTGTCCGCTATTTTGTGTGTGACAGTGAAAAAGAAAGGTGGAGAACGTGAAAAGGGGGCAGGGTAAATAGTTCCTGACCCCCTAGCTTTTGTCAGGGGGTCCCTGAAGGACCATGAAGGGTGAAAAAAACACTTTATTTTATTTTAAAAAATTGCGGGATGGGCGCACCGTCACGGGGTGTGCGCACGGTGCACGCACGGTGGGAAAAAAATAATTAAAAAAATAGAATTAAAAATCAAATTTAAGTGTTTAGATGTTAGGTGGCTCTAATAAGAGCCGTTGTGTTAATTGAGGAACAGAGGAACAAAAAAATGACAAAAATTATAGGGTGCCGCATGTGTGCTGCTGTATCTTGCTCTCTATTAGGGGTATGCTGGTGTCCCCATAAGAGAGAAGAGCATTGCACCGTATATGCACCCTCATAAACAGAGGGTGTATATCCAGAGGAACAGAAGCAGGTGAAGCTGCCGCCGCAGATGAAGTGCTTGGCTGAGCTGCCGATGATGTGCTCGGCTGAGCTGCTGCGGATGTGCTCGGCTGAGCTGCTGGAGGGTTTTCTCTAGCAGCTCGAGCATAAGCCACAGGATGTACATCTCTAACGTGCCTGATCATAGTGAAGATACTAAAATAGTATTTCTTTTTAGGATCTCCTCTTGATAAGACACCACCACAAATAGTGCAGGTGACTTTTGGAGCATTCACCTTCTTCTGCCCCTCTGGAAAAGTGAAAAATTGCAATATAAAAGAGTTTTTCTGTTTCCTCTGTCTCTGTGGCACAAGGGTCTCCTGCTCACTCCCAGAAGATGACTGCTGCTCTGCCATTCTCAAGTACTGGAGTACTGGAAAAGCTGCTCAGCTCCTTCTCCCAGGGAATCAGAAGTAATAATGAGGGGAGTGGGTGTGGTGTTGGAAGTTTCTGGAACTGAAACTACTATAAACCAATGAAAAGTGTTGTTTCTTAATCACATGACCTGAAACTACTATAAACCAATGAAAAGTGTTGTTTCTAAATCACATGACTTGCCGTGTGCGCACCGTGCGCGCACAGAGCACGCACGCATGCGCGTACGGAGCACGCGCGCATGTGCGTACGGAGCACGCGCGTACAGAGCACGCACGTCGTACGCGCGCACCGACAAAAACAATTAAAAAAAATAAAAAAATAAAAGTGTTTATAAGTTTATAGATGCTGTTCAACTCTATCCAAATAAAAAAAAAACTGAGCCATTCCATATTACAGGATAAAGTTAATCTATAACTATATATATAGGTAGCTTATTGTAAAATAAATATTTAAAAAATATAATAATACATTCATAAATTAGCATTTAAAAAACCTTGCAAATTCACTTAAAAAACCATAGGTTTCACACACGTTATAGTTAGGAATTAGCATTTAAAAAACCTTGCAAATTCACTAAAAAAAACATAGGTTTCACACACGTTATAGTTAGGAATTAGCATTTAAAAAACCTTGCAAATTCACTGAAAAAACCATAGGTTTCACACACGTTATAGTTAGGAATTAGCATTTAAAAAACCTTGCAAATTCACTGAAAAAACCAGAGGTTTCACACATGTTATAGTTAGCTGTACATTTCACTCGTAAAAAACCAATGAAATTCCCCCGTTATAGTTAGTTCAGCTAACTATAACTCGCACTCCCGCAATCCACTGCTGATGACGTCACATATTACATCACTCATGACATGGTCAGTGACATCACTCATGACATCACTGATGACAGCTCAAATGACATCACTGATGACGTCATCCATGTGATAAATTACCACATCTTCTCACACCCTAATATAACCTTTGATACACCGACTCAAGATTTAAGAGTTCCATTCTCAAAACCATACATACTGCAATACCAATAACTACATACCCACATATTAACTCTTAGGTCTACATACACCTCCACTCATTCACCTGTACAGTCACTCATACTTACAGTCACTCCATACAAAACTATCCTACGCATTTATACACCTATATAGACACTCACACACTACCAATCATCCACAGAGGTACTCTCACACCTACTCAGTCATGCAAATAATCACACTCCCATTTACTCACCTATGCGGTTATTCACACTCAAGTTCACTTAGTCATAAAAATAGTATCACATTCTTACGCTCTTATAGAATCATTGATACAAGCACACACTCCTCCATACAGTCACTCTCACAATCACACCCTCTCACATCTACCCACTTATATACTCTTACACGCATATATACTGCCTTTCACATATTTAGTTAGTCACAAATGTACCACTGAGATATACATTCAATCCCTAACACACCCATACATACACTCACTCAACCATACAGTCCATCACAGATGCACTCTTAAAACCATGCACCCATAGAATCACCCACTCACACATATATGCATAGAGTCACACACACCCTACCCACACAAACACTCAGGAACCCATACAGATACTGAGACAAGCAATCAATAACTCATATAGACACTTATATAGGTATTCACAAAACCATGCCGCCACTTATACACCAACATACAGACACATACAAAAATTTACACAGTTTAGTCACTAGTCTGCAGTGAGATACATTTAATGACTCACTTATAGTTACGCACCACAGAAAATCATCCATTTACACACTTGTACACCCACTCATTCTTCAACAGGCCTTTCCCTATATATATTAAACATATTAAAATTGTTCAGAAACACATACTCAATGGATGATGTCATCAGTGATGTCATCAGTGATGTCATTTGAGATGTCATCAGTGATATCATGAGTGATGTCACTGACCATGTCATGAGTGATGTAATATGTGACATCATCAGCAGTGGATTGCGGGTGCGCGAGTTATAGTTAGCTGAACTAACTATAACGGGGAATTTCATTGTTTTTTTACGAGCGAAATGTCCAGCTAACTATAACATGTGTGAAACCTATGGTTTTTTCAGTGAATTTATATATATATCTATATATATATATATAGATATTGCAAAGAAATTCTCCCCACCGTTCCACTCGGAAAAAAAGACGAATCGCACCGGTCTTGCTGGAAATCAATAGATTTATTTACACGAGGGGGCAGAAGACGTGTTTCGGCTGTCAAGCAGCCTTGGTCACATATATATATAAATCAAAAATCACTGAGATTGCCCAACATGAAGATGCCACTGCAGAGAGTTTAGTGCCTTTATTTGAAGTCTTACAGTACAGCAGGTTATATATATATATACACATATATATTACCTACTGGTGTTCGCCAGTAGGTAGTTATAGTAAGGACCTATTATCCATAGGAAATCTGCAACATTCTATGTGGAATAACTTTGGCGCCGGTTGACAAATCTTTGCGAAATGTTCAAAAGTCGTGGCCCGCTCTGGTCTGCTCCTATCCTGAAAGTCTCAGGGTGATTCGTAAAGTGGGGGCCGAGAAAAAAAGGGGGTCCCAAAACGTGTTTTCCCCATGCAATTTTCCATAGGGTTGCAGCTACAGCCCGAACTACTGAATGGATTTACACCAAATTTGGCAAAAAGATAGCCCTTGGTTCACACTTGTGCCTTTTGGTTAAATGGTGTAAATCCGTTCAGTAGTTCCTGAGAAAATCAAAATATATATACATACATACATATAGACGAGCGGACCCACTGGAGGGTGTAACTGAGCTCTAAAGGACTGCAAAAACCAGTGTGCAATGCGTAATGGGTGGAACTGAGACACACCGGATTTCATTTGGGGAAGGATTTAAAAGCACACGTGAATATTTGCTGAGAGCTGAAAAATTACCGTTTGTACCACGAGCCTCTGAGGAAAGAGACAGATTCTCTGAAACGCGTCAGGCGTAGGGTGAATAATACGGGATCCAAAGCTGCCTGTTTTTATGAATAAAGGATGTTCCTTCTCCTGCAGTGGGTGCGGCCTCAAGCATTGAGCAATCTTTGTCGGATATATTGTGGCGGCTCCAGCCACAGAGGGATCGCGCCGCCCGAGCAGAAGGGAACCACACAGGTTGGACTTTGATCTGTGAATGGCGCTGCAGGTATTTAAATTAAACAGGCAAAATTGGATCCGGGGGCCTAATGGAGAGCTATAAATGGCACCCTGTAATGAACTGGCATGAGCGGACCCACTGGAGGGTGTAACTGAGCTCTAAAGGACTGCAAAAACCAGTGTGCAATGCGTAATGGGTGGAACTGAGACACACCGGATTCCATTTGGGGAACAATTTAAAAGCACACGTGAATATTTGCTGAGAGCTGAAAAATTACCATTTGTACCACGAGCCTCTGAGGAAAGAGACAGATTCTCTGAAACGCGTCAGGCGTAGGGTGAATAATACGGGATCCAAAGCTGCCTGTTTTTATGAATAAAGGATGTTCCTTCTCCTGCAGTGGGTGCGGCCTCAAGCGTTGAGCAATCTTTGTCGGATATATTGTGGCGGCTCCAGCCACAGAGGGATCGCGCCGCCCGAGCAGAAGGGAACCACACAGGTTGGACTTTGATCTGTGAATGGCGCTGCAGGTATTTAAATTAAACAGGCAAAATTGGATCCGGGGGCCTAATGGAGGGCTTTAAATGGCACCCTGTAATGAACTGGCACGAGCGGACCCACTGGAGGGTGTAACTGAGCTCTAAAGGACTGCAAAAACCAGTGTGCAATGCGTAATGGGTGGAACTGAGACACACCGGATTCCATTTGGGGAACAATTTAAAAGCACACGTGAATATTTGCTGAGAGCTGAAAAATGACCGTTTATACCACGAGCCTCTGAGGAAAGAGACAGATTCTCTGAAACGCGTCAGGCGTAGGGTGAATAATACGGGATCCAAAGCTGCCTGTTTTTATGAATAAAGGATGTTCCTTCTCCTGCAGTGGGTGCGGCCTCAAGCGTTGAGCAATCTTTGTCGGATATATTGTGGCGGCTCCAGCCACAGAGGGATCGCGCCGCCCGAGCAGAAGAGAACCACACAGGTTGGACTTTGATCTGTGAATGGCGCTGCAGGTATTTAAATTAAACAGGCAAAATTGGATCCGGGGGCCTAATGGAGGGCTTTAAATGGCACCCTGTAATGAACTGGCACGAGCGGACCCACTGGAGGGTGTAACTGAGCTCTAAAGGACTGCAAAAACCAGTGTGCAATGCGTAATGGGTGGAACTGAGACACACCGGATTCCATTTGGGGAACAATTTAAAAGCACACGTGAATATTTGCTGAGAGCTGAAAAATTACCGTTTGTACCACGAGCCTCTGAGGAAAGAGACAGATTCTCTGAAACCCGTCAGGCGTAGGGTGAATAATACGGGATCCAAAGCTGCCTGTTTTTATGAATAAAGGATGTTCCTTCTCCTGCAGTGGGTGCGGCCTCAAGCGTTGAGCAATCTTTGTCGGATATATTGTGGCGGCTCCAGCCACAGAGGGATCGCGCCGCCCGAGCAGAAGGGAACCACACAGGTTGGACTTTGATCTGTGAATGGTGCTGCAGGTATTTAAATTAAACAGGCAAAATTGGATCCGGGGGCCTAATGGAGTAATGGAGGGCTTTAAATGGCACCCTGTAATGAACTGGCACGAGCGGACCCACTGGAGGGTGTAACTGAGCTCTAAAGGACTGCAAAAACCAATGTGCAATGCGTAATGGGTGGAACTGAGACACACCGGATTCCATTTGGGGAACAATTTAAAAGCACACGTGAATATTTACTGAGAGCTGAAAAATTACCGTTTGTACCACGAGCCTCTGAGGAAAGAGACAGATTCTCTGAAACGCGTCAGGCGTAGGGTGAATAATACGGGATCCAAAGCTGCCTGTTTTTATGAATAAAGGATGTTCCTTCTCCTGCAGTGGGTGCGGCCTCAAGCGTTGAGCAATCTTTGTCGGATATATTGTGGCGGCTCCAGCCACAGAGGGATCGCGCCGCCCGAGCAGAAGGGAACCACACAGGTTGGACTTTGATCTGTGAATGGCGCTGCAGGTATTTAAATTAAACAGGCAAAATTGGATCTGGGGGCCTAATGGAGGGCTTTTAATGGCACCCTGTAATGAACTGGCACGAGCGGACCCACTGGAGGGTGTAACTGAGCTCTAAAAGACTGCAAAAACCAGTGTGCAATGCGTAATGGGTGGAACTGAGACACACCGGATTCCATTTGGGGAACAATTTAAAAGCACACGGGAATATTTGCTGAGAGCTGAAAAATTACAGTTTGTACCACGAGCCTCTGAGGAAAGAGACAGATTCTCTGAAACGCGTCAGGCGTAGGGTGAATAATACGGGATCCAAAGCTGCCTGTTTTTATGAATAAAAGATGTTCCTTCTCCTGCAGTGGGTGCGGCCTCAAGCGTTGAGCAATCTTTGTCGGACATATACATATATATACATACATACACATACATAAATACACATACATACATATATACACATACATATATATACATACATACATATATATACATACATATATATACATACATATATACATGCATATACATACATATACATGCATATACATACATATACATGCATATACATACACATATATACACATATATACATACACATATATACATACACATATACACATACATATATATATATATATATATATATATATATATATATATACATATATACAGCTGGGTTGTGATGATTGTTATGAGAGAGTAACTAGAGCTAGGGTGGAGGAATCCAATTCTTTATATCAGAATATGCTTAAGGAATGGCATTCGTGTGGTATTCTGGAGTGGGATGAATACTCCTTCCTCTTTAATCGTACTCCCAGGGTGGCTTTATTCTATCTTTTGCCTAAATTACATAAAGATCCTCTGAAACCACCAGGGAGACCCATTGTCTCCTCGATGGGTTCCCTGTTGGAAAGAACATCACAATATATTGACTACTTTCTACGTCCATATGTAGAGATGTTGCCTTCTTACTTAAAAGATAGCAAAAACGTTCTCAATATACTCAGAGACATCGATTGGCAGGAAGGTTTTCTACTAATTACTCTGGATGTGTGCAGTTTGTACACCTCTATAAAACATGAGGATGGTGTCCAAGCTTCCAAACATTTCTTAAAATCTCGGTCCGTCTCCTTTCTTGAACACAATGAGATGGTTTTACAGAGGATTCAATTTTGCCTTGATAACAACTTTTTTATTTTTAATGATGTCCTTTATAGACAAAAACAGGGCACGGCTGTGGGTACCTGCTTTGCTCCCAGTTATGCCAATCTCTTTATGGGGTGGTGGGAGCAGCAGGTACCCAGGCTGCACAGTCAGTATCGCAGGCATGTGATTTCTTGGCTGCAATACATTGACAATCTTTTTGTCATCTGGAATGGAAGTGTAGAGCAAGCAATCGAGTTCATTTCTATCTTGAATGAGAATGATGTTAATTTGCAATTTGTGAGCAAAATGAGTGACTCCAGTGTACTTCAATCTTTGCCGGTGTCAGCGAAGTTAGCCTTTTTCGACCAGGCAGGGGGGAAAACCTTTCCCAGGTTACCCGGGATGACTTAGATCATCTCCTCCGTACGGAGTGACTGGGTACCTCTGCCCTAGTAGAAATGGACTCCTTTCCTGATGGTTCTTGCATATTGACAAATGAGGACAAAAAAAAAAAATGAGTGACTCCAGTGTTGAGTTTTTTGACTTACAAATTAGAGTAGTCGATAACAAACTGACTTTGAGACTCTATCGCAAGGAATCAGCTGGCAACACTTTGTTGCATGCTGCTAGCAGTCACCCGAGGAACCTAATTCGGAGCATACCGTATGGGGAATTTCTCCGGGCTCAGAGAAATTGCAGTACGGATCCAGACTTCAAATCAGAGTGTAAACGTATGACTGTGAGATTCCGGGAAAGGGGGTACAGTCATGATCTGATTAAAGAAGCCCACACGAAAGCTGTTAATTTTACCCAAAATGAGCTATTGTCCCCTAAAGAGAAAAAAAAACAAAAAGGAATTCAAGAAGGGGAGCAAATTGTTAGGTATATTACCACCTATAACTCAAATTCAGCGAGTTTATGTAAGTGTTTAAATAAACACTGGAAAATACAGAAAACTGAAGCAACTCTGGAAGGTGTTGTTAATGACTTTCCCAATATCACCTATAGGAAAGCTAACTCCCTGAAGGATAGGCTGTACAGAAATGATGTTACACAAGTGAAAAAAAGTAACAAGGGTATTTAAGGGATTTATGTGTGCATGTCTTGTAAAGCATGCAAGTACAGCTCTAATGTCAAAACTGTGTACTATCCGATTTTGGAGTCTGAGAGAGTAATTGAGAAACATCTTACTTGTCTCTCTGACCACTGTGTGTATGTCCTTTTGTGCCCATGTCCAAAAAAGTATATGGGAAGTACGATGTTTACAGCAAAAAAGGGCATCCTATAACATATGAGGGCGATACAGAATAAAGACAAACTGTCCCCTATAGCACGACACTTTGAGGAAACTCATAACAGTAATCTAAATCTATTACGATTCTTTGTGATTGATCGGATTCCCCCATTAAGTAGGGGTGGAGATAGAATTCGCAAATTATGGCAGTTAGAATCTAAATATATTTTAGAGTTGAACACAAAGATTCCAGGAGGCTTGAATTCAGATGAAGAACTGTCCTGGTTTCTGGGGGAATAAGCAAAAGTTTGTTTGAGAGCTTGGTTTATTTTTATAACTTCTCTCTGATCCATCGTTTAAGTATGATACTGTTCAAAAGAGCAAATGTGACAAGAGTTAAAGCTATAGTCCCCCTTGGCCTCCATTGTATTCAGTCTTTTTTAATTAATTGTAACTCACTTGCACAATTTGTACTGTTTTGATTAATTTTATGCACCAGTCGGTTTGAGCCATAATAGAATATATAAATTTATGTTTCCCTTGTAGGTGATATGACCCTTTTGGATGCAGACATTTCAAGTAACATTTGTTTATAATAACCAGAACTATGTTGATGAAAGTGAAAATATGCCCACTTGGGCGATAATTGGACTATTCCGTTGTTTATGGTGCTGTTATTGAATTATTTACCCACTTGGGCAGTATACTTGCATGATGGATATTGATGTTTACATATATGAAAATGAAGTGGTTTCAGTAATGTATTTGAATACAGCATTATTGAAGGGAAATCTTACTTTGTGATTGCAATGCGAATGAGATTTTTAATACAATAGGAATTGGATGTTATATTGGAAGACATTATATTGTTTACATTAACATGAATACTTATGTGGTTCTGAAAAGAAAGGTTAAAGCTTTGCTTTCTATTAGGGTTGCTAATGAATTTTGATGAGCAAACTTTTCTTTCTGATGTATATTATATTATGCACGAACGAACGTTCTTTATGGTAATTGATATGAAGGTTGAAACGTTCTGTATCTTGCAAGGTATTCACTTGAATAGTGGTTTCAGAAATATATATGCGCTATAATGAGTGTAAACAGATTGAATTTATAATCATGATTATAACCATTTTCTGGTCATGTGCATGTATATTGAAGAAAGTTTGGAGCTGGAGTAATGAAGTTGATACTCTTTTTGACCATGGCAAAATGGCCGACAGTTTTTTATGTATTAGTCCACTTTCTATGTCATTTATTTCGTACGCTGTGCGTAATAACGTTTTGTTTAAATGTCATAATGTCGACAAGAACTTCACCCGTGACCAAGGCGGTTTGCCGCCGAAACGCGTTGGGTTAGTGTTGGCTTGATGCTTTGAATAAATTTCTTTAAAGCTCATTTTGACATCGTGCGAATTCTTGGAAGGAGTGAACACGTATTTGGATGTGCGGTGAGGAACTTTTATTAAAAAGGGTGACCTCGGACCCTGATATGCACCGCCGCGATAGAGTCCTGGCAATCGAGGAAGTGGCAAAAGGATATATATACATATATATATGTATATATATATATATATATTCACTGAAAAAACGATAGGTTTCACACATGTTATAGTTAGCTGGACATTTCACTCGTAAAAAACAAATGAAATTCCCCCGTTATAGTTCGTTCAGCTAACTATAACTCGCGCGCCCGCAATCCACTGCTGATGACGTCACATATTACATCACTCATGACATGGTCAGTGACATCACTCATGACATCACTGATGACATCTCAAAAGAGTAGTAAAGCAGGAAGAGTGAGTGAGAAGAGAAATGAGAAAAGCAGAGTAAGGAGAGGTGAAGAAAAGGAAGCATGAAACAAAAGCAGTGACACATACAGATATTTTATACTTACCTGACCATCAAAGTAACTTATTTAGAAATAAACGTTTTTATTTAATTGCAAGGAAACTGGATTACTTTTTCTAAATTTTCTTTCTAGTTCTGAAAAAAGAAAAAAGTATTAATATTCAACAATACATTTTATTAAACAGTACATGTTTTTTCATATTTAGCAAATATAAAGCAATTTTTGCCCTTTTTTTGCTGTTTTCAGAATGTTTTGATTTTCACTGAAAATAGTGAAATCAATTGTATTCATCATTTAACAGCGGGCAAAAAAAAAAACAATCTGAAAGATTGTTTAAAAAAGCCCCAAATGTATCCTCACTAAAACATACCTCAATAGAAATGTCAAAAATACCTTTTAAGAACAATAACAATTTACAAGAAATAACGTCTGTAAACCTTGTTGCAAAAGAACATTTTCCAAAATAATATCTGTCAAAGAAGTCCACAATTGTTTGTTTTACCTTTCCTTGAGGCCAAATGGTAAGTTTAAAATCCCTTTTGTGTGAAATATCCAATTTTAATCCTTTTAAATTTTAATAATGCTTTCTTCCGATGCTGATTTTAGAATTTAAAATTTGGGTTTCACAAAAATTAAGTAACAATTGGGTAAATCATAAGGCAAACGTTGCTTGAAAATCAATTGAGAATCATTACACAGTGTCCATACTTTTTCACATTTAAGATAAACTGTGTAATGACCAGAAGTTATAGAAGGACCATCATGAAAAATTATTGCAACTGCTACAAAAGTTTTTCCAGATATAGATAATTGGTTGCCAACAAACTTCTTTAGTAAAGTTTCCAATGTTGTTCCATCAGCTCTACAACGTTGTACCATTAAAATTACATACTGTCCATATTTCTTTAAAAATAAAGTTGACAACATTTCAGATTTACATTTAGAACATTTCATGTTGTGATTTGCATCTTTAACTAATTTACTAAAAGTCACTGTTTTACTTTCTGGTAATGGTAAATATATGAACCTTTCAGAATCTACATTACTACTGCTTGTGTTCATACAGTTATCACAACAATGTTCCCATGTATAAGAGACACCAAATAAATTTTCTACTTCTACTCCTTCATCTTCCAGTACCATCAGGATATACATCAAGAATTCCTGTGCATCTTGCTGGAAATTGTGTGTAAACTGTGTACATCCAGAACATACATCTAAAAGATTTCTAACATCAGAAGCACTTTCTATTTTATTTTTATCATTACTCAGCTTCTCATAAAGGAGACTCAGCAAAGAACAGAATTTTTTTCATGATTTAGTATTATCTGCTCTTGCAAAATTTCAAGATAAAATACAACATTCAGCACTACATTTGCGTAGCAGTTGACACCAGAGCTATTTTCAAAATGACAACCAACAACCTCTTCCACACTGTCCTTTTTCTTTTTGCTTGCAGTCACATCACTATCTTTTTGTTTTCTCTTCTGTACATCCTCATTACAGATATTCTCAAATCTCCTTTTCCGACAAACAACACGTTTTTCAAACACAGGATACTGACCTAAATGAGGAGCATAGCTTCTTCTTAATCTATTATACTCCTTTACACAGTTTGCATCAGCACTAACTTTTGAGTCATCAAAGTCTATCATGAATAAACCAGATAATTTTTTCACGCGTGACAAAGCAACATATGCCATACCTTCTTTGAACACAGTAGACCCAATGTTTACAAAAGCACTATCAACAGTTAATCCTTGAGATTTGTGAATAGTTACAGCATATGCTAGAGAAATCGGAAACTGCTTCCTACGTACATATAAGTCTTTCACAAGTAAGAAACGAACTGAACAACGACTATTGACTTTAACCTCTTCAATCTGATCAAATTTTATTTTTAAGAATTCAATTCCATCTTTTTTCTGGTACTTTACAAAACCCACAACTTTACCCATAGCTCCATTCACTAAACCTTTTTCTACATCCAAATTGCGTCTTAAAATTACTCTACAGTTCATACACACATAAAGATTCTTTTCCAAACCAGCTGTTTTTGAAATGTTTTTCTCCAGAGAATCCAATTTAGTAGCCAATTTGCCTGTCAATATAATAGTTATTCGTTCATGTTGAATTATATCCACAGCTTCCAGTTTTATGATCTCTTCATTTTCCAATTTCAAAAGTTCTTGATTGAATACAGAGCATCCATGTAGTGTTGGCATTAAGCAGATTACACTATTTTTTTCAGCAATGTTCTTGTATATTTTCTCTGGAACTATTTCTTCTGTTGTAAACAAATTAGTCAGCAATCGACTCTGTAATACTTTTCTGCCATGTTCTGTGAGTAGTCCAATTCTTATATCTTTCAGAATACTTGCATAGTCCTCATAATTGGCTTGCCTCATATTGGTAACGAGTTCCTTATACTCAAAATATGTCCAAATATTTACATTGCCTATACTTCCCAACGACTTTTTCGTGTCTTCATGTGTAAGAGTATGGAATACCGGTTGTCCTTTAACTAGAGTAAGTTGCAAAAGATCCCCAAAAACTATGACGTGTTTTCCTCCAAATAACACGTCATACTCTGTCTTCAGAATTTGCTGCATTCTTAAATGCACAAAGGCAAGCATTAAGTTTTATACCATGCTTACCTCATCAATAATGAGTGCTTTCAATTTCTTCAATACTCTTAAAACTTCCAAGCATGCTTCTCCTGCTAGTTTGTGGTACTGTATTTTGTTCTCATGCTCTACTGGTAACATTAGCAAACGATGTAAGGTAACTCCTTTTATGTTATACGCTGCTAACCCAGTTGGAGCAGTAACAACACAAGACAAAATGGAATCCATTTTCTTCTGTAGGTAGCTTCTAATTACATTAATTAAGAAACTTTTTCCAGTTCCTGCTTGTCCACTTACATACATTCTCATTGGTTCAAAAGATGTGCATGAGCACTCTTTATTTTCATGTAGTAATCCGTGATCAATTTTTTTCCTGACTTTGTTTTTGTTCTTCATTCAGTTGCTGTTCCAAATTTGGTAAGTCTACTAAATCTTCCTAAGCTTGATTCATAGCTGTTTCCAATTCATTCATGGCTATTGCTGCTTCATTGTCTATGATTGGTTGTCCTATAGGATCTTGACTGAATGTCCCAGAACTTTGACTGTCTTGAGAACTGTCTCTAGCTACTTCAGCTGCAATTGTTGCTTCTTGTTCAATTTCTTCATTTAACATTTGAACATAAGTTGTGAAAGTACTGCATTCTATGCTGTCTTTGCTAGCATTGAAGGAATCTTCATAACTCTGGAATTCTCCAAGTAGTTCGTCCTCTGAACGCCATGGTTTAAACAGCTGCAAAAGTGCCAAGTAGTAAAATTTGTTTTTGTCAGGAGTGTCGCAACTCAGCTTCCGGTGATTTATCAAACTTCCTTTTGTTTGCTTCACCAAACATCCCTCCTCACCACTGACTTTATATTTTCCATTGTTGATATCTTCTGTGGCATTCCGTTTAAAAATGAAGTTCTGCAGCACTTCATAAAGACACATGTCCTCAAGGTGATGACTTCTTTGTGGGTAATATGTGTCCAACATGTTTGTTCTTAAAATGTCTGTACTTTCTGGTTCGAACTCTGCTAAATATTCAATTTCTCGAATAGATTTCAGTACCCGATTTCGCATTACTGCAAGGCCCAAACTTACCCAAATTATTCTTCTGGATTTCGAGTACAGACTTGCAGATGATAACCTATCTGAGCATTCGTAGGATCCAATTTCTCGATGCGATAACATCTTTAAACTGAAACTGTATAGCTTCTTACCGACAGTCTTCTCGTGAGAAATCTCTTCCCACATTTCCTTCAATTCCGTTTTCTCAGATTTAGTGCTGTAAGATGTGACATACCGAGCAACAGCAATAGAATTGTCATCCACATACTGTATATCCATGTTAGCATTCCACATGGATAAAATGACTGGGTTGTAGTCATTTATATATTTTGACTCTTCTTTTCTTCTTAGGTTGTAGGTATTCTTAGGCGATTTTCTTGTAATAGTATGTCGCACAGCTGACATAAAACTGTTTAGTCTTCCTTTTGAAAGAACAGGTCGTGGAAATCCAAATCGACATTGTGTGTAGAATTTATCTTTACTCTTGTACTTTCGTCGACAGTATTTTCCACATCGATGACTTTGGAAACGTAAAACTTTCTCTTTTAAGTTTTTCTCTTCTGTGCTTTTAGGTATAGCACATGTTGCATATCCTTCAATGAAAGATAAAACTGCTTCATCAGCATCTGTTCCAAATTTTGGGGCATCCTTGATCCACAACAGCACATGAATATGAGGAGCACCTCTTGCTTGGTACCCTTTTCTCCAAAAGAAATCCACAACTTCTCCAAGAGGTGGATTTTTTTTATTGCAGATGAAGGACATCATAGCCTCAAATCTATGATTGAAATATCTGCAAACATTAACCGGATCCAATGAGCAGAATTTTCCTGCTATCTTGTATTGTATGTTTTTAATGTTTGAATTTACCTCTCGCAGAAAATCCAGTAAATCATCCCAAGCGTACTCAGCACAGCTCAGGGTAAGGAACCATGTAGGAGTTCCTAAATTCCGTAACATACACTTCAATTCTCCATGGCGTCGGTACCAATATTCATTAGTTCCACGCTGACAAGCCATCAAATTGATCAATTGAGATTCCAAATGATCATCTCGCTGTTGCACTTTGTTGAGAAAGTCCTTTGCTGACACATTATGTAGATGTACTCCAGTTTTCAAAATGTGATTTACTGCATAAGATAGTGCAGACAAGTCACTTTCAAATAAAAGATGGAACAAATAAGGAATACTTTGACGAAATCTGGGATCTTCTGCATATAATCTTGTAGTCCGATACTCCAAAGCAGGAATCTGTACTGGACGTTCATCATATCGTCCACCTTCTCCTGTAGGAAACAGTTGGGGAAAACAACGAGCTTCCAAGCTCTCCTCCCATACACTCACAGGAGTTCCTTTTGCTTTCTTCATCTGAAACAGATCAATAGCGTTTCCCATAACTTCTTTAGAATGAAGAGGATGTATGCTGAAATGTTCATAAATTTCTTCTTCTTTTGACTTATCCACTTTTTCAATTTGCCCAGTTGGTATTCCTGTGTCTTCTAGAATTTCTTCTTCATCTTCATCCATATAAATGGCTTCATACCATTTATTATTTTTTTTCAAATACAAATTTGCTCGTTGTACTTTTCGAACATCCACCAGCTCCTGCCAAATATTCTTATTCTTTGTTGGTACTCCATTAACCAGAATAACTAATGGTTCAGTTTCCAATCTATCTGCATCAATTGTTTCCATATTTTTTTTCAAATCCAATGGCAAATAGACAACTCTTCCTTTTAAACCTCTTTGTAAATCCGAAGGAGGTAATTTACCTGTTTTTGGCTCCATGCGCACTATGGTCTGAAACGGATGGACACATTGAATGAGTATAGACTCATACGTATTTAAATCACTAAGTTCTGGAGGAATATCAACCAATTCTAATTTATTATGTACAGCTCTTGCTGGAATTCTATTTTCTTCTAACTTGTTATAACAGTATTTACAAATACGATGATCTTCACCCAAATCAAAACTATTTTCCAGAAATATATATGTTGCAAAATCCTTCCACTTATAATTATCTTCATTTTCACTTTTTTTATACAGATCAACATTCCTTGTTTGAATTTTGTAATGGCTTCTCCGGCAACAAATACAAGTAATATTTGGTCTTTCATTAGAGATGATAGCAAATTTTGTCATTTCATCTTCAAAATTTTTACTAACAGTAAGTTCTACATTCTCTTCCACATTTTCATCAATAACTGTGTCATTTTCTGCACTTTCTTGTTCAGGACCAAAGTAACAAAACTGAATCTCATCAGTAACCTTCACTACATCTGATACAGATCCACGGAACAGAGCATTATTCAACTCATTCAACTTTGGTGCTGGACTTTTAGCAAAATACAATGTTCTCACAAACTTTCTCATTTCAGTATGATGAACAGCCAGCATCCTAAAATGGTGAAAAACACTTTGACACACTTTCCTAGATAGACAAGCCAGAGAATGTCCTTGCAAACCAGTATTCTCTCTCACTCTGCATGGATCTAGTCTTTGAAGCACCTTAATTTTCTGTTTAACACTCTTTTTACTATATTCTCTTAGAAAGTCACGTAATTTATCAATAGATTCCTGTCGCACAGTACAAATACTACTACAATTCCAAGTGTACACTGGGGCTTTAGGACGTCTCCCTATAACCTCATCAGCCATCAATTCTTCCTCATTTCTTGGAACCATTTTCTCCTTTTCCATTACACAACCATCCTCAACTTCATATGCTCTACCATTGGTGTCAACTGCATGCAACAAACTATTACTTTGAAGATAACTCTCTTTATTAAAAAATGGTTCAGTACTTGAACTATGCTTCCATTCTCCTAAGAACACTTTACAAAAGTTATTTTTTTTTACTTCTCTTTTCCTTTTGCTTTGTGACTTCATTGCATTGACTAATTTATCTAATCTACGCATCCAGTTCACAATTAAAAGGAATAGTTTTTTTTTATTTCTAATGCCTTGGTAACAATACTTTCAATTAATTTCTTTTTCTTATAAAATTTGGTTTTCTTCTTATATTTTTTCACATCCTCTAGCAAATTTAACATCACTCTTCTCTGAAACATTTTTCGACGAATGTTTTTAAAATCTATTTTCCGTGTTGTCACTCTTTCTTACTTCTGAGTCTACATTAGCATTTTGTTTTTGCTGTCGACTCTGTTGTTGTTTTGTACTTGAAACAATGTTTGAATTTATCTTTCGATCATTTTTTTTTTGGAAGATATTTTTTAAAAATTCTTAAGTTTGCTTACCAGAAGACTTTTTCTGTTTTCCAACACACGCTTCTCCTCCTATTTTTTTTTTACCAGTTGTCTTCAAATATAGTTGTTGTTTCTTTTCTTTTCTCTTTCTTGACTTTATAGGCATCTTTATATTTTTTCACTGTTGCTCAGCAATACCTACAAAAAACTAAAAAAAAATACCTTTATGTAATTTTAATTCATTACAATTTTTTCAACTTTTCAAATCCTATCACATGAGCTGATCCTTTCCTACCAGTCCAAGTCTTACAAAACAAGAGAAACATGAATTAAATCTCTGACAACAATTCCTGTGTGCACACAGACTCATGGTGTGATTCTAGGCAGAAAACGATATTTGATTGGCAATTTGAAAGCACATTTACTTCTGTTGAGGAGCAAATGATAATTACTGTGACAGCCTCACACATTTCCCTTATATTTTAGAGAGGCAAAAAGGAGCACATGTCCTAACAGCTACTTGAGACCATCAGCATGTGTTACAGGGTGAGTGATTAGAGTAGAGCAAAGGAAATGAGCCTTGGTGACGTTGAATGTGTTTGCGTTATACACTGCTATCTGAAACACAACACAGAGCTGAGTATTATGCATGAGAGTGTAGGGGAAGCTGCTGCATGTGTGCAAAGAGTGTGGTTCTGGAGACTGTGTATTGCCAGTTGCAAGAGAGATCTGCAGGGAGACTTTTACAAGTGCATGAAGACTGCAGATATGTGTGTAAGAGTACATGTTTGGTAAAGGTTAATTGGAGTTTTGAACATGTAGGAACTACCTCACCCATTGCAGGAGTGGAAGGAAAATCTACCCTGTGGTTTTCAATTGTGTTACCATTTGCCTCTCATTTGTGAGATAGTGATTTCTGCTGAGTGCTAACCATCACAGTTGAAGAAAACAAGCTGCCCTTTTCCTGCGAGTGCAAGTTTTACAGAACAACAGCAACACAAATTAAATCTCTGACAAAAATTCCTGTGTGCACACTGTCTCATGGTGTGATTCTAGGCACAAAACAGTATTCCTGGGTGATACCAGGCCCTTTCCTGAAAGTGCACGTTTTACAGAACAACAGGAACACAAATTAAATCTCTGACAACAATTCCTGTGTGCATGTTGTCTCATGGTGTGATTCTAGACAGAAAACAGTATTCCTGGGTCATACCAGTACACCTTAACTTATGATGAAGACATACTCCATAATATCTTTCAGGTTCAAGGCACTTAAATATCTTCCTTAACATAAAATGTAAAACACAACTTTTAAATTGGTAGGAAAATGTACCATGCTATTTTCAAATGTGTTTGCATTTGCCTCTCATTTTTCAGATAGTGATTTCTGCTGAGTGCTAAGCAACACAGTTGAAAAAAGAGAAACTGCCCTTTCTTAAAAGTGCAAGTTTTACAAAACAACAGCAACACAAATTAAATCTCTGACAACAATTCCTGTGTGCACACAGACTCATGGTGTGATTCTAACCACAAAGCGATATTTTGTTTGGCAATTTGAAAGCACATTTAGTACTGTGGTGGAGTAAGTGATAATTACTGTGACAGCCTGACACTTTTTTCTTATATTTTAGACAAGCAGAAAAGAGCACGTCCTAACAGCTCCTTGACACCATGACCATGTATTACAAAAAACAAGCTGCCCCTTTCCTGCAAGTGCAAGGGTAATAGAGCAAGACCAACACAAATTAAATCTCTGATAACAGTTCCTGTGTGCACACTGTCTCATGGTGTGATTCTAGGCAGAAAACAGTATTCCTGGGTGATACCAGTACACCTTAACTGATAGTGAAGACATACTCCATAATATCTAACATGTTCAAGGCACTTAAATATCTTCCTTAACATAAAATGTAAAACACCACTTTTAAAGTGGTAGGAAAATGTACCATGCTATTTTCAAATGTGTTTGCATTTGCCTCTTTTTTGTGAGTAACTAATTTCTGCTGAATGCTAACCATCACACTTTAAGCAAACAAACTGCCCCTTTTCTGCAAGTGCAAGGCTAACAGAACAAGAGCAACACGAATTAAATCTCTGACAACAATTCCTGTGTGCACACAGACTCATGATGTGATTCTAGGCACAAAACAGTATTCCTGAGTGATACCAGTACACCTTATCCTATGGTGAAGACATACTCAATAATATCTTACAAGTTCAAGACAGTTAAATTTCTCCTAAATCACAAAATGTAAAACACAACTTTACAACAAGAATGACAATTATATTATTTATATCAAAATACACCACATACTTCCCCTCTCAAACTCATAACTCACCTTTAAAATTAATTAGTTGAGAAAGAAATGTGGCACTCAAACAGCAGATTATCAGAGCCAGAATCTCAGAGCTGTACACCTCTCTCCTCTCTCCACAACCAGTAAATGGCAATTTGTCCCTCTCTTTTTTCACACATATACATGTTAATGTAAAATCACAGTCCTTCCCACATTTTTTAAATGGAATCACACATTTCTATTGGTTGCAACTTTCAACCCCTTTCCAAATCATCCCTTCCCCCAACATGACTTCTGTCTGCTACCATAGCAACAGGTCATGGAACACTGGTGTGAGCAGAGAGGTCAGAAGTTCAGCACACAATGTTTCAAATCCAAAAAGCAAGACTGCTTGACTTTTCAAACCTAACAGCAAATCCAAAGTAATGTTCAGTGGGAACACATTTTTCTGTACCAATCCAAAACATGCTTTAAAAAATTTAAACATACAGCCTAGTTTTAACTGTAAAATGGTTTGAATCAGCCAATGAGTTCTTTTTATTAAGAAAAAGTATGTATGCCTCCATTTTTCAACTGTCTTTCTTTTCATATTGCCATTCTACTGAAAGACACCTCCTGAGTGCATCCTGTTCTCCTTGGAAGATGTTCACAGTGTGGATTGTAGGTCATAGCTATGTCTTCTGGAGTGAAAAGTATGCAGAAAAAAGAGATATTTTCAAAGACCTTGCTTTGCCAAATGTAGACATTAAATGGATTGGTCAGAGAGGGTTAAAGTGGCACCAATTAATGCCTTTGGTGAAAACCTTTCTACATCTCCCACAGCCTAACCTTATTATTGTGCACTGTGGTGGTAATGACCTAGGCACTTTAACTGGGGTAGGTCTGGAAATGCTTATTAAGGACACCTTTCTGCAATTGATGCCACTTTTTCCACAAACTGCCTTTGTATATTCTAATATATGCCAAAGGCAAAAGTGGAACTGGTCCAACCAATTTTGTCTGCAAATTGAGAAAGCAAGAAAGCACGTCAATAAGTCTGTTTCTGCTTTCCTCAGAGACTATGGCATGGGTTCTATGTACCACAACAACTTGTGTTACAACATGCAAGACATTTATAGAGGAGACGGTGTACATTTCAATGATGAAGGGAACAGAGTCTTCCTCTTGAACTTTAGACTCTGCATCGGTACTTACTTGTAGGTACCGAAAAACACTCAATAAACACAAGGGCTCTTTTTAGAGCCACCTAATATCTAAACACTTAAACTTGATTTTTATTTCTAATTTTTTTAATGTTTTTTTTTCGGGTACACGCAGAGTGCGCGCACCTCGCGATGTTTTTTAAAAAAACTTAAAAATATTTTTTTTTGCCCTTCGTGGTCCTACTGTGACCCCCTGACAATGGCTTGGGGGTCATGAACTCCCTACTCTGCCCCCTATTCACGTTCTCCACCTTTCCTTTTCAGTGCGACAGACAAAATGGCGGCCGACACTTCCTGATTTCGACCGATTCGAATGTTTACTGACATCTAACAACCAATTAGAATTACGCTCGCGCACGGCAGGGTGCGCGCACAGGGCTTGCACAGTGCGCGCACCCTGCGCGCGTATAGATATTGATATGCTTTTAAATGCTATTTTCTCAGGAAATACTGAACAGATTTACACTTTGCACTTCCTTGACCTTATGGCTACCTCTCTGCCAAATTTCAAGTAATTCTGTTCAGCCGTTCGGGCTGTAGCTGTGTCTAAAGGTCCTATGGGGAAAACGCGTTTTGGGACCCCCCTTTCTTCTCGGCCCCTACTTGACGAATCACCCCGAGACTTTCAGGGTAGGAGCTGAACGGAGCGCCCCATTAGTTTTGAAAATTTTGCGAGGATTCATCAACCGGCGCCAAAGTTATTCAAAATAGAATTTTGAGATTTCCTATGGAAACTCGGTCCTAACTATAATTATCTACTGGCGACCGCCAGTAGATAATATATATATATATATATATATATATATATATATATATATATATATATATATACACATACATATATATACATATATATTCACTGAAAAAACCATAGGTTTCATGCACGTTATAGTTAGGAATTGGCATTTAAAAAACCTTTGAAATTCACTGAAAAAACCAAAGGTTTCAGGGGCGTAATAGTTAGGAATTAGCATTTAAAAAACCTTAGAAATTCACTGAAAAAAACATAGGTTTCAGGGGTGTTCTAGTTAGCTGGACATTTCCCTCATACAAAACCCTAGAAATTCCCCTGTTATAGTTAGTTCAGCTAACTATAACTCGCGCCCCCGCAATGCACTGCTGATGACGTCACATATTACATCACTCATGACATGGTCAGTGACATCACTGATGACATCTCAAATGACATCACTGATGACTTCACTGATTATGTCATCCATGTGATAAATTAGTGCATCTTCTTACACCCTAATATAACCTTTGATATACCGGCTCAAAATTTCAGACGGCCATTTTGAAAACCATAGATACTCCAATACCAATAACTACATACCCACTCATTGACTCTTAGGTCTACATACATCTCCACTCACTCACCTGTACAGTCACTCATACTTACAGTCACTCCGTACAAGACTATCATATGCATTTATACACCTATATAGACACTCACACATCGCCAATCATCCATTGAGGTACTGACACACCTAGTCAGTCATGCAAATAATTAAACACAGTCCAATTTACTCACCTATACTGTTAAACACACTCAAGTTCACTTACTCATAAAAATACTAACAAATTCTGACGCTCTTATACAATTACTAATACAAGCACACACGCATCCATACAGCCACTCCCGCAATCACACACTCTCATATATAGATAGTTATATACTCTTACACACATATACACTGCGTTTCACATATGTAGTTACTGACACATGTACAACTGAGATATACATTCAATCACTAACACACCCATACATACACTCACCCAACCATACAGTCCATCACAGTTGCACTCTTAAAACCATGCACCCATAGAATCACCCACTCACACATCTATGCACAGAGTCACACACACCCTACCCACACAAACACTCAGGGACACATACAGATACTCAGACAACCAATCAATAACCCATATAGACACTCATATAGCTATTCACAAAACCATGCAGCCACTTATACACCAACACACAGACACATACAGACATTCACACAGTTTAGTCACTAGTCTGCAGTAAGATACATTTAATGACTCACTTATAGAGTCAGTTACGCACCTAGAAAATCATCCATTCACACACTTGTACACCCACTCATTCTTCAACAGGCCTTTCCTTATATATATTAAACATATTAAAACTGTACAGAAACACATACTCACTGGATGATGTCATCAGTGATGTCATTTGAGATGTCATCAGTGATGTCACTGACCATGTCATGAGTGATGTAATATGTGACGTCATCAGCAGTGCATTGCGGGGGCGCAAGTTATAGTTAGTTGAACTAACTATAACAGGGGAATTTCTAGGGTTTTGTACGAGGAAAATGTCCAGCTAACTATAACGCCCCTGAAAACTATGTTTTTTTCAGTGAATTAATAAGGTTTTTTAAATGCTAATTCCTAACCATAACGCCCCTGAAACCTTTGGTTTTTTCAGTGAATATATACATACATATACATACATACATATATATATATATATTATCTACTGGCGGTCGCCAGTAGATAGTTATAGTTAGGACCCTGTTTCCATAGGAAATCCGCAACATTCTATTTGGAATAACTTTGGCGCCGGTCGATGAATCCTCGCGAAATTTTCAAAATAGGTGGGGCGCTACGCTCCGCTCCTACCCTAAAAGTCTCGGAGGGATTCGTCAAGCGGGGGCTGAGAAAAAAGGGGGGTCCCAAAACGCGTTTTTCCCATGCATTTTTCCATAGGACCTTTAGACACAGCTACAGCCCGAACGGCTGAACAGAGTTACTTGAAATTTGGCAGAGAGGTAGTCCTCAGGTCAAGGAAGTGCCTTTTGTAGGTCTGGTGTAAATCTGTTCAGTAGTTCCTGAGAAAATAGCATTTAAATCAATATATATATGTGGGCGGAGCCTAACCACACATCTCATCCTGAGATCTGATTGGCTGTCAGCACTTCATCCAAGAAGTGTTGGCAGCCATCTTGGGACCAATATACATGATAGCACCTCATTAAAAAGCATTGCAGTTAATAGAAGATTTTAAGACTTTAGTTACATTATAAATCATTTGTTGATGGTACCATACTCATTTTAGGAATTGTGGTATGTTCTAAGGTGATTTCACCATGTGAAAAAGCCTTCTGCTGGGATATCATGATTGAGAGAAAAATATTTTCTCATGCTTTTACCACAGAGGTTTGGAAGGTGATCTATAAGCTAAACTGAGAGCTTATTTTCTGTAAATTCACATTATCTTTCTCAGTCATGTGAGAATGAAGTCTGACATTCTCAGTAAAACATGTACATCCAACAAGGGCAGAGACTCTGTTGATTCCTTTGTGTTCTACTGCAGCTTTCCAGAGTGTTCCAAAGAACTACTAGAGCGCTAACCGTCCTACTTATGATAAATGTATGGCACACCTGAAGCCATCTTGCTTGGATTAAAGTGGTAACTCTTAAAACATTTAATTTAAAAAGGAACAAAATGAGGTGGTTCATTTTTCCATAAAAAGTATGATTAGTGCTGCATAAAGAAAAATTAGGGCACATTTTGAGTGACTTCTCAAATCCTGGCATGCAGACTGAAACATGCACTTTCAATACCAGCAGCAGTTTTCCCTGGTGAGCAGTAGCTTTACTACAGTGATCTAATGAGCAAAAAGAGTGCTAACATTCTGATTTTATGGCAAATGTGTGACACATTTGAATGCCTTCTTGATGGAATCAAAGTAAAAAACTGAAAGTATTTCCTACTGAGGAGACTGCAGTAAATGAGGAAATTAGGAAACTTCATAACAAATAAGTCTCCCAAGATGGCCACCAGAGACAAAAGAGCCCAAATGTAGCCCAAATATCACCCAGATGTAGCCCAAGTATAGCCCAATGACAGAATGTCCAAGAATGTTCTTAAAAACAACTAGAGCACTTACTGTCTTCATTATGACAAAAGTATGGCACACCTGAAGCCATCTTGATTGGAATAAACTGGTAACACTTAAAACATTTAATTTAAAAAGGAACACAATGAGGGGGTTCATTTTGCCATAGAAATTATGATTAATGCTGAAGAAAGAAAATGAGGGCACATTTTGAGTGACTTCTCAAATCCTCTTCTATTTCATTAAAAAATTCTGACATGCAGACTGAAACATGCACTTTTAATACCAGGAGCAGACTTCCATGGTGAGCAGTAGTTTTACTACAGTGATCTAATGAGCAACTAGAGTGCTAACATTCAGAATTCATGGCAAATGTGTGACATATCTGAATACCTTCATGATGGAATCAAAGTAAAAAACTGAAAGCATTTCCGACTGAGGAGACTGCAGTACATGAGGAAATTAGGAAACTTCATAACAAATAAATCTCCCAAGATGGCCACCGGAGACAAAAGAGCCCAAATGTAGCCCAAAATCACCCAGATATAGCCCAAATATAGCCCAATGACAGAAGTGTGCAAAACACTTATTATTTTGTGTTTTTGCAGTGTTATATAGTGCAGACTTGTCAGGTATTGGAGTGCTTTACATGAGCATTGGTTACATCACACAAGAACAAATTCATTTTGGTTGTAGACATGGGGAGACTAAGTGATTTGACCAGAATCACAGAATGTCGAGCTGAAGCAGAAACTTCAACCTGGTTCCCCAGTTGCAAAGTCTGCAGTTCTGGAAGTAACACCACATCCTCTCCCCTAAGTGCAACATTTAATCAAGTTGTCAACTAGATAAAAAAACATAAAGATAACAAATAATTTAAAAGTGCTTTGTCGCTATTTGAAAACTCAGAAAATATGTCCTTATTTTAGTCTTTTAGAGCACTAACCATAATTTTGATGCCAATAAGACCCTCTCATATATGTAATTTCTAAAGGAATGCTCTAGGTATTACAGTTTTGATTACATCAAGATGATGTCAGGCGCTCCACACTTTTGTAATAAATATAGAATGTTAGCAATCTAGTTGTTCATTAGGATACTGTTGAGAGGCAGAGGCCAGGGGCACAGACTCTGAAAATTGAAGGCAGGTAGGAGGGTGCAAAGGCAACAATTTAACCACACTGAGCAGGCAGGAAGGGCCGTGGAAGCACAACAGACTATGGAGGGCAGTGGAAAGGGGGGCAGGGGCAACAAACCAACAATACAGGACTTGCAAGAGAGGCTGTTGGAGGGAAGATCTATTACGGGTCAAGGAAGCTAGGGGCGGTCCCCAGAGCCCCGGGAGCCACCACAGAACTGAGCAGGAGAGTGAGTCAGGGACAAAAGGGGCACCTTAATTTGAGCCGGGGTGCCTAGGAACGCTTGCTCCAAAAATGAAGAAAACAGACATATGAGACATGGAATTGGAGGCAGAATACAATGGCAGTTTAATGAGAAGATGCAACTTCAAAGAAACCGCAGAATAGAGACCTAAAGTACAAAATACAGAATCCAGATAATCATACAGCTGTCATGATATTCTCTGTATCTCAATTAATGGACTGACAGAGAGAGAGAGAAAACACATCTATAAATGCATCATGAGAAACAAGTTACACCAAGGAAAATGTTACCTAGGGACACTCACATTTACTCTTAGAGCAAGCATTCCAGCAATTACAATACAACATCTTTTAAATGCAAAAGTAAAGAGAACAATGGTTAAACATAACATGACATTTCATATAGGTAAAATAGAATAAGATACTTCAAGCAAAGCCGAGCAAGACATTTTAAGCAAAGGAAGACAAGAGCTCCCAGTTCTTGGGGAAAACCTGCACAGCCTGTTAACCTACATACAGACGGCGAGGTTGTCCGTCGATATCTGTGGGTGCTCCCTTTTTATATCATTTTGTGGGCTCCTTTGCACGCTACATCTACCTACGTATGCTACCCAAAAGCTTCGTCTGCACATTTTACCAGACATTTCGTCATTTACCCACTTAATGCTGACAATGGACTGGGTGAAAAGGTCAGTCTCTCAGGCCAATCGCTTATCGTAAGTTCCATAGAGCAAGCAGAAAATAATGGGTATTGTACAGGAATTCAATATATTCATGTATAAAATCTCCTCAGTTCTCCTAACTTGACGCTCTGCGGTTGCCACTTCCTTAAAAGCGGGAAACCTGCCCAGGAAGCAAGTACCAGTCCAGGATGCAGCCTACTGTATGTCGACAGCTTCAGGGGGATGTTGAACTTTGATACCGAGCACGGAGCACTCGGGTAGGGTGGGGGCTACTAGTTTGGAGCAGAAGGCCTCGCAGACCTGCCTTCAGACTGCTATACACTAAAATTGCAGAGCTATGGTCAATTTAACAAAGAGGCCTACATATTGAACAGAAGGGCCTACACAGGGGTTTTATGCTGGCTGAGTGGTAAGGATGTCTCAGGATAATTATATAGCAACACAGGACCCGCTGGTCAATTTAATACGGCCTACAAATGCGGCTGGCAGGGCAAGGACAAGGGTCTCATACTTCAGGTGTGGACAGAACGGGCCAGGGGCCCCCTGTGATACAAAATCTACCCTCCTTCAAGGCTGTGGCAATGTAATAGACCATTGTGGGCAGAAGGAAGAGGCAATGGTAGTACAACCATACATGCCAACAGACCCGATTCAGCCAGGAAACGTCCAATGTTTTTAAGCTCAAATGGGCTTTATTTGATCTGTCTCCTGTCTACAATATCCTCTTTTTCAATGTAACTCAAAGGGGAAAATCAATACCCCAGTTTTTTTTCAAAATCTCCCTCTTACCAAGTTCAAAATGTTCGCAAGTATGGTACATTGGATCATGGAAGGAAATGGGATAGGGACATGGACTTGGATAACAGAGGACAGGAGAGACATGGAGAGGTGCACCAAACTGACCCTGCAGGGCAGGCATCAGGGTTTGCAGCAGCACAATACACCACACTGGGCATGCAGGACGGGAGTGCAGCACAACAATCCATAGAAAGCAAGAGGGAGGGGACAGGACCATGCACATGGACAACAGAGAACAGAGGGGCAAGAGGCAATGGTAGCTAGCTGACCATAATGGACAGACAGGAGAGAAGGCTGCAGCATAACAGACCATAAAGGGCAGGAGGGACGGATCAGGGGCATTACAATGGAACAGACAAGCCAGGAGGGAGGGAGTAGGGGTCTGCACATGTAAACAGAGGGCTGGGGGCAAGGGGGCAGGGCAGGAGCAGCAAGATGGCCATGGAGGTCAGGCAGGATGGGCACTAGAAGCAAGACACAACATGAAGAGCAACAGTGAGACTGTGATGGCATACACACAGACCATGGAGGGAAGGTGGGAGGGGGTCAGGGGCAGCTAACTGACCACACAGGGAAGGTGGGAGGGGCCATGGCAGCACAGAAGACCATGCATGGCAAGTGGGAGGGTTAGTGGCAGCACAATGGCTATGATGGGCAAGAAGGAGGGTGCAGGGGCATGCACAAAGGACGATGGAGGATAGAAGGGAGGGTCAGGACCTGTGCACAGACAAGAAAGTTCAGGGGAAGGGGCCTCACAACAGACCACACGGGGCAGGCAGGAGGAGCAGTTGCAGCACAACAGACCAGGGAGGGCAGAAGGGTGTGGCAGTACAATGGACCATGTAGGACAGGAGGAAGAGGATAGAGGCATGGCATGTGGACAGGCAGGGTGGAGGTGGCAGGGACAGGTTACAGTCATCTGACAATGCTAGGCAGGTGGGAGGGGAGTGGCAGCTCAACAGAACACTCAGAGTAGATAGGAGTGGCAGGTCCATGGGACATGGTGGGCAAAAAGAATGGAGCAGGGGCATGCACAAAGACATCGGAGGGCAGGGGGAAGGAGAATAGGGGCAGCAAGCTAAGCACAGAGTTTAAGCAGGAGGTCAATGATGGGGCATAGAATTGGGCAATGGAGGGCAGGAGGAGTGGACTGGTACATCATACTAAATTGAGGGCAGTGGCAGCACATCAGACCATGCATGGCAGGAGGGAGGAGGCTAGTCCATGGATTCACACAACAGAGGATAGGGAGGAGGGGGATGGGGCAGCAAGCTAACTGTTCAGAGAAGGCGGGTATTAGAAACTTTATTGTTTTTAAAACATTTTGTCTGTGCAAACTACTTAAAATATGAACAAGTATGCAGCATAATCTCACTTTTATTCAGGAAGAAGAAGACGTTAGTGACTGTGACTCCGGGCTCACTTGGCAAAAACACCCCCTGACCCTCCACCCCCTATCGCAAAATGTAATGCCCGTGAAAAGGGTAGGTGAACACAGTGTTATATAGAACATAGTCCTGAGAGCACGATTGAAAATGAAAACTAGATATAGTGTATGGTATAAACTATGCACCAAAAAGTGTGATATAAGATGAACCAGGCGTGAAATATAATATGCAATACATTGTGCGCAATGACAGATTCATTGGAGAGCGCGAGATAGCACAGGCACTAGCGTGTGCTATGCGATATGCGCCTTGGAGTGTAATATGCACAGGGCAGTGTTGTGTAACCTAACTAGTCTCTAAAGTTGTAATATAAAATATGTGCTGGGGAGTGTAACGTTGCATATGCACTGTGACAAAGATATGGATCCCAAATTGTAATATGTATGGCATAGCACTGTGCGTTATAACATAGGCATCGAGGAAGGCACGTTAGATGGGGCAATATAACCCGTGCGAAGACAAGTGTGGCATGACATTTTCACGGGGTGGTGTTACAGTGCACATGGGCTAGAGAGTGTCATAGCATATGCACTAGCTAGTGGAATACAATACAGAGGTGTGTGGCACTCGGCAGGCAATGGTGGGTGTAACACAGCATTGGGCTCTGTCAGGAGCGCGCTGTGACTTGCAAGTGATGTTCGTCCCCTTTCCAGAGAGTAAAATAAAAAGTATTACACATCCGGCAGTGGATGTGTGTTTTATTAACTCTGAGGGGGGTTTCTTGCATAGTTTTGGTCGAATTTTTGTCGAATCCCCTTTGAATGGCTTGGTGTGCATGTGTATTAAATGTGCCCGTCAATAGCTACCCATGTTTGTATAAATAAACGACAAGGGTGTCTACCGGGATTAGGCATGGTAGAGCATCAGACATGTCAGAGCTTCACTAGTGGTGTAAATACATTCCACGTGGATTAATTGCATGCATAGTCGCCTTTTAATGAATATCACGCAAATCGTCATGGTGATAGGTACGTACGGTTTGTCCAGCATGTCCTAGGTGTGTCTATAAATATATATTTTTTAAAAATAATAAAAAACAGTGGCCGGCCCTGGGGATTGGGGTCAAAAAAATATAATTAGGAGACAGGCCCTGGGGGATGTGGTCATCAGGGCCAATAAATTAGAATAAGAAGGGGAACCACACAGCCCCCCTTCTTAAAAAAATAAAATAAATAAAAGACTGGCATCGTGCCGGAGGCCATGCCCCCTCCATGCAGCACTCTGCAAACGCGCCCCCAACAGGCATCTCCAGTATGCGCCAGGGAGCTGCGCTGCAGACAGGTGTTCTGAGGCCAAGCCCCTTTTTACACCTCTCTGCAACGCAGCTCTGTGGCGCTTACTGGAGGTACCTAGTGGTCTAGTGTGACCCTAGGGACCCTTAGGATTCAAGGGGACTTAATCTCTCAACTTAGAACAGCCACAGGGCGCGTTTACACAGTGGTGAAGGGAGGGGACGGGGCCTGAGGTGACGTGTGCAAACACGCACCATGGCACGTTTTAAATTGGGGATATAATTTCCCTTCAATACTGAGGGCCCCTGGGGGCTAACTAGCCCACCAAGTGCTTCCAGTAAGCGCCACTGAGCTGCATTGCAGAGAGGTGGTCCAGGCCGTGCCACTTTTTACACCTCTCTGCAACGCAGCTCTGTGGCACTTACTGGAGGTACCTAGTGGGCTATTTGGACCCTAGGGACCCTCAGGACTCAAATGAACTTAATCTCCCAACTAAAAACGGACACAGGGCGTGTTTACACAATGGTGAAAGGAGGGGACGGGGCCTGAGTTAACGTGTGCAAAAACGCCCTGTGGCCTGTTTTAAGAGGTAGTTTTAATCCCCATGCCCTATTATATACTAGGGGCTTATAGAGGAGGTAAGGCTAATCACAGGGGGACCCCAACGCATAATGTTCCCTAGTGTATGTAGGTGTTTTCACTGTATTCTAAGTGTCTTTTAACATAGCACTGGCTCTAGGACTGGTTAGTCAGACTCAGTTACCACCAGTATCCGTCTGAAAAAGTTGAGGGTACAGGATGATTTTGCAACAAGGCTTCTTTCTGCTCTTCTTTTTGTTCTTTCTGCACGTTATCCTTCTTCCTGCACTTATCTTCGTATTTGAGGACTTCTGTTGCTTCTTTCTGCACTTCTTTTGTTTCTTTCTGTACATTTTTTCTCCTTTCTTCACATGTCCTATCTCTGTAGGCATAGTTAGAAATTAGCATTTAAAAAACCTTTGAAATTAACAGAAAAAACCATAGGTTTCAGGCACGTTATAGTTAGGAATTAGCATTTAAAAAACCTCAGAAATTCACTGAAAAAACCATAGGTTTCAGGGGTGTTATAGTTAGCTGGACTTTTCACTTGTACAAAACCATTGAAATTCCCCCGTTATAGTTAGTTCAGCTAACTATAACTCGCGCGCCCGCAATGCACTGCTGATGACGTCACATATTACATCACTCATGACATGGTCAGTGACATCACTCATGACATCACTGATGACATCTCAAATGACATCACTGATGACATCACTGATGACATCATCCTTGTGATAGAGTGGCAGACCTCCTCTCACCCTAATATAACCTTTGATACACACATTCAAAAATAGAGACTAAAATTTTCAAAACAATGGACATACCAATACCAGTTACAACAACCTCTTCAGTAATTCTAAGATCCACATACACATCCACTCATTCACCAACAGTCCAATACAGTCACTCATACATGTACTCACTCATCATATGTACTCATACACCTATACATCCTGTTACACAATGCCACTCATCCATAGTTACTCACACACATAGTCACTCATGCTAATAAAGAATCAAACATACATTTACTTGCATATACAGTTATACACACACCACCACACTTACTTCTACGGAAACTTACACATACTTAGTCTTTTAAACAATCACTTATAGAAGCACATACTTATTTATACAGGAACTCTTTCAATCTCTCACTCTCACATATACTCACATATATACACCAATAGTCACATATA